>NC_057795.1:658931102-659154456 GCF_018294505.1 Triticum aestivum
TATGACCCCGCTCGACTTCTTATTCACCCTAGCTCTCTGTCCAGGAGTTGCAAGTAGTTTCTGGTGTTTGTAGCCTACTGGAGGCCGTAGACAGCGCTGACCGTAGGGGTGGGCTGTGATGCGGTAGGTACGTGGCCGGGTGTACCGAATACCCGTTAGGTATCTCGGGAACCTTGTTCACATCGTTCGGGGCCGTATGGGAAACCTCGGCCAGACTCCCTGCGGATGGAACCTGAATAGGCGATAAACCTGGACTAGAGGCTTAAGTGTTTAGGTAGGTCGTGGTCTACACCCACGTCGGCTTTCGCTTGAAGTCTGCCGAGCACATATCGTGTGCAGACGCTAAGTGGTGGAAACATGTATGAAGAAGTACACCCCTGCAGGGTTATCATAATCTATTCGAATAGCCGCGTCCGCGGTAAAGGACTACTTGGTTGCCTATACAGTTCATAGACAAGTAAATGGAAACTGCTAAAAGCCTCAAGATAAGTGTGAGTGCCGAGGATGGCTCTTCCATAGGAAGACGGAGGTGGATCCTCGGTAGTGTATTGAAGTGGTGAGTAGTGGACTCGTGTGCGCAAAACCATGTCAAGTTGGAGTATCGTTGGATAGTCTAGCCAAGAGTCAAAGCTGGCTTGCTGCAATAACTCCACCAACCCTTCTTGATAATATGCATGTATGTAGGATCGGATGTAAGTCTTGCTGAGTACCTTTGTACTCATGTTGCTATAATCTACATTTTTACAGAAGACGCTGCAACCCCTTCTGATGGGTTCTATGTAGACGTTGACATCAACGAGTAGGCTAAAGACCCAGGTGGTGACCCTGAGCTTGTGAAGGACCACGTAGTATAGCTAGGCTTTCCAAGCCTCTTTCCGCTGCTGGTTTGTATGACTGTATGACTTGTATGTTGGGTCGTGAGACCCGTACCTTTGTGTATATTATGTATGGCTCCCTGAGCCTTAAATAAGTACTTATGTCGTAGAGTCATGTTGTGATGCTTCGTTGTATTTGCACATATCGAGCATATTGTGTGCATGATTGAAATGCTTGGTATGTGTGGGATCTGACTATCTAGTTGTTTATCTTTAGTAGCCTCTCTTACCGGGAAATGTCTCCTAGTGTTACCGCTGAGCCATGGTAGCTTGCTACTGCTCTGGAACACTTAGGCTGGCCGGCATGTGTCCTTCTTCGTTCCTGTGTCTGTCCCTTCGGGGAAATGTCACGCTTTGAGTACCAGAGTCCTGTTAGCCCGCTACAGCCCGGTTTACCGGAGTCCTGCTAGCCCAGTGCTACAACCCGGACCCACTTGCTGATGACCGACACGTTCGAAGCTGGGTCATGGATGCCTGTCCCTGTAAGTCTATGCCACTTTGGGTTTACGACTAGTCATGTCAGCCCGGGCTCCTTATCATATGGATGCTAGCGACACTATCATATACGTGAGCCAAAAGGTGCAAACGGTCCCGGGCAAAGGTAAGGCGACACCCGTGGGGATACCGTGCTAGAGGCCGCAAAGTGATATGAGGTGTTACCGGCTAGATCGATGTGACATCGAGTCGGGGTCCTGACAGCGTTGGCATCAGAGCCGGACTGCCTGTAGGTTCTCCAAGCCAAACTGGTCGATGTTGAGTCTAGAAATTCTTTAGTTATATGTAGGGGAATTGTTTGTGGGTTGGAAACGTAAGGCTCTTTTTACTCCTTTATCTTATGACATTCTGATCTGAGTCAGTCCATTCTTCCACCGGGGGTTAAGGAATTAGGACCTATTCTCTCTATCAGGATCACGTGTTACTAATCAGTAGTACCTTATAAGTTTGATGGATACAAGCCTAGTTCAGTTCTACTACCACATTACGTTGTTAGAATGGTTTCAGAACTTTGATATGACGATGTTGAGTGTGTACGAAATCCTTTGTCAAATGTCTCAAAATCCTTCTTGAGCATTTACAGCTGTTATGCTGCCGAAATTTTGCTAGAAATTCTAATGCCTTTGCATTATGATTGTGCTTTCAGATGGCCACTCGCGACCCCAATCAAGTGGTTCGCCTGACTCGATGCCTAGATGTACCCGGCCATACTGCCAAGTTGGTCAGGGTAATGACTGAGGCTGGATACCGCTGGTATCCCGAGTACATGGTCGAAGAGCAATTCCGAGACTCTAATCAAAGCCAATATCTCTGCACTGTCAGGATATTTCCATCTTATCCTGGATCCACCGAGCCTCTTCACTGCTCCTATGGACTCGGGGTTACTATTGAGATGGCTGTGCAGGACGCCGCCTACTCTATGATGACCATTATGCGAGTCAGATCTGGTCTATTTCGGGACTCTGATTTCCGGTATATGCCAGGATCACTTCCGGGAGCACAAGGGTATCTCCAGGCTATCTATGCTGACCCCACTCAGGAGGATTCACGGACTCGCACCACTGCTGAGATGCTCGAGGATAAGGACCGTGAAAATCGGGCCTTGAGGTTAGAGCTCTTCAATACCCGTGCTGACCACTGGGCCACTTTGACTCGGTTCGCACCGGCGGTGCAAGCTGGATATTCAGATATGCGCGATCTCTATCCTGTGAGATCTGCTCTGCCAGACGTGATGGTTTGGCGTGATGTAGGAGGCATCACCCCACCTCGCGGTCCCCGCAGGCCACCGTCTGTTGGTCCAAGACCTCATCCTAGCCCCTATGGTCCACAAGCTCCGCGAGATCGTCTGTTTCCGGATGATCATGTTGAGCTTCCAGGCTATGGAGGTGACTTCTACGAGGACTACTACGGATCGGTCTGAGTTAGTGGTAGTATCACTAGTTCGCACTAGCTGTGTCGTCTATCGTCCGCGTGACTCGTGGGATATGACCTAGTTTGTACTCTTTCCGGAGGTGTAGAAAAATAATGTATAGGAGCTTGGGATGCCTCCGATGAGATGTAATCCTCTTTTCACCGTAATAGTACTTTGTTTGGTCTTGTACTAAACCCTGTATGGTGTGTATGACGATGGAATAAAGAAGCAGTTTCTGTATCTACCATGTCATACGGATGATCATCTTGCATTTCGAGTTATTCCTTACATTTATATCCTATGTCGGAATTTTATCATCCTGACTAAATCATTGTCTTGTTTACCTAGGATGGTCAACACGCGCACTAACCCTGCTCCTCAAGAGCAGGCCGAAGGCAGTGAAGTCAGGGATGCAAATCTGCCTCATCCTCCTTCCCTAGCCAAGGTTATGATGGAAGCTGAGAGAAACAAGCGGGAGACCAACCGTTTGTTGGAGCGTATTGAACAGAACACAGCACACCATCAGAGGACTAACGTGGTGTCACTCAGTGATTTTATCAAATTACATCCACCCACGTTCCACCACTCCGTCGAGCCTCTCGACGCTGATGACTGGCTTCGCAGTATCTCTCACAAACTGCGTTCCGCGCTGGTAGCGGAGGCTGACAAGGTCACCTTTGCTGCATATCATCTTGAAGGCCCCGCCAGTCTATGGTGGGAGAATTATGGAGCTATGCGCCCAGCGGGCCATGTCACTACTTGGGCTGAATTCAGCGAGGCTTTCCGTGAACATCACATTCCGGAGGGTCTCATGGACCATAAACATGAAGAATTTTGCAGTTTCACCCAAGGCCGACTTTCTGTGGATGCTTACAGCAGGGAGTTTGGTAATCTCGCACGATATGCAACTGAGGAAGTGTCTACTGATGCCAAGAAGCAAGCAAGGTTCCGTAAGGGCCTTAGTCCTGAGCTTCGCCGTGACCTCCGTCTGCATGAGTGCACATCTTTCAGAAACTTGTCAACAAAGCCATCAGTGCTGAAACTGGTCAGACTGACTATGACGCAACACGCAAGCATGGCCGTGACATGGGTTCCTCATCCGGTGCTGGTCCTCAGAAGCGCCGCGTGTGGGTACCCAACACCGCCCTGCCACCCAGGTTCACACCGAGGCCATCTTTCCAGGCGCCTCGCCCTGTTCAACAGTCTGCACCAGCCAAGCCCTATGGGGGTCCAACTAACAATGCTCCTCCACGTACCAGTTCCGTGACTTGTTTCAAGTGTGGGGAATCTGGTCACTATATGCGTGAGTGTCCCCAGACCAACCCCAACCAGTCTGCTAAAGCTGTTGGCCGTGGCAAGCCGACAGGAAAAATATTCCACGCCAAGCCGGTCACCGCTTCACGTGGCCATGTCAACTGTATCTCTGCCGAAGAAGCTCAAGAGGATCCCAACGTCGTTCTCGGTACGCTTCTTGTTAATTGCCACCCGGCATCTGTTCTTTTCGATACAGGAGCCTCTCATTCTTTTATATCCGAAAATTATGCTCGTTTGCATAACGTTGCATTCTGTGACATGCCATCCACTATGGAAATTTCTACTCCTGGTTCTAGATGGCAGACCTCTAGGGTAAGTTATGGAAATGAAATCCAAGTCGACAGACTTGTTTTCCTCGCATCTTTGATAGCCCTTAAATCTTCAGATATTAATATCATTCTGGGTATGGACTGGATGTCAGCTCATCAAGCCAAAATTGATTGCTTCTCTAGGACTGTTCAACTCACCCATCCTTCGGGGAAGATAGTCAATGTCTTGACCCGAATAGCCAAGCGACAATTATATTCTCTTAACGCCAGCCCTTTGCCAGACCTTGAGGACGTTCCGGTAGTCCGTGACTTCCCGGATGTCTTTCCAGAGGAATTGCCAGGTGTTCCACCTGACAGGGATGTTGAGTTCGTAATAGACCTCATTCCAGGAACCGTTCCGATTGCTAGAAGACCTTATAAGATGGCACCCTAGAACTAGCCGAGCTTAAGAAACAACTCGATGAGTCCTTGAAAAAGGGTTTCATCCGACCTAGCTCATCTCCGTGGGCTTGCCCCGTCCTATTCGTCAAGAAGAAGGATGGTACGGACCGGATGGTTGTAGATTACCGACCTGTCAATTTGGTCACAATCAAGAACAAATATCCGCTTCCCAGGATCAACGACCTGTACGATCAGCTCGCTGGATCCTCAGTCTTCTCCAAGATGGATTTGAGGTTGGGCTACCATCAAATCAAAATCAGAAACGGGGACATTCCTAAAACGGCCTTTGTTACTCGTTATGGCCAATACGAGTACACCGTCATGTCCTTCGGTTTAACCAACGCTCCAGCCACCTTTTCTCGGTTAATGAACTCAATCTTCATGGAGTATTTGGATAAATTCGTCGTGGTTTACCTCGATGATATACTCATCTACTCCAAGAACGAGGAAGAACATGCCGAACATCTAAGGCTAGTGTTGAAGAAACTTCGAGAGCATCGCCTTTATGCCAAATTTTCTAAATGTGAATTCTGGTTGTCAGAAGTGACCTATCTGGGTCATGTAATATCTGGTAAAGGTATTGCTGTTAACCCTGAGCGAGTTCAAGCCGTCCTTAATTGGACTCCACCTGAATCGGTCAAGCAAGTTCGGAGTTTTCTGGGCTTAGCGAGCTATTGTCGTCGCTTTGTCGAGAACTTCTCCAAGTTGCTAAACCTCTAACCGAACTCCTCAAGAAAGATAAGAAGTTCGAGTGGACTCCACAATGTGAGCACAGCTTTCAGGAACTGAAAAGACGCCTGACTTCTGCTCCCGTACTGGTACCGCCAGACTTCTCCAAGGACTTTGTTATCTACTGCGACGCCTCGCGACAAGGACTAGGTTGCATTCTCATGCAAGATCGACACGTAATTGCCTACGCTTCACGGCAATTGCACCCACATGAGGAGAATTATCCTACTCATGATCTAGAGCTTGCAGCCGTAGTCTATGCACTTAAGACCTGGCGACATTACCTCCTCGGTAATCGTTGCGAAATATTCACTGATCACCAAAGTCTGAAGTACATTTTCACCCAACCGGATCTGAATCTCAGGCAAAGACGTTGGGTTGAATTGATCACAGACTTCGACTTAGGAATAACCTACACCCCAGGGAAAGCCAACGTCATGGCTGATGCGCTAAGTCGTAAATCTTATTGTAACAACCTGATGTTACAACAAAGTCAACCGCTTCTCCATGAGGAATTTCGGAAGCTTAACCTTCACATTGTTCCTCAAGGTTTCTTTCCACCTTGGTAGCAAAACCTACTCTTACGGATCAAATCATCGCTGCCCAAAAGCGAGATAAGGGAATATCTAAAATCAAAGAGAACATTGCTAGCGGAGGTGCTAGTTGTTTCTCCACAAATGATCATGGTGTTGTGTACTTTGAGAACCGTCTAGTGGTTCCCAAGAACCAGCATCTACGGCAGTTGATCCTTAAGGAGGCTCATGAATCTCCTCTCACTATTCATCCCGGTAGTACTAAGATGTATCAGGACCTACGCCAGAGGTTCTGGTGGACTAGGATGAAGAGAGAAATTGCTCAGTATATTGCTAATTGCGACGTCTGTCGTCGTGTAAAAGCAGAGCATCAACGGCCTGCTGGCACCCTTCAACCCTTAGCTATTCCTGAATGGAAATGGGATAAAATTGGTATGGATTTCATTACCGGTTTTCCCAGGACCAAGAGAGGGAATAATGCTATTTTCGTCGTTGTCGATCGTCTTTCCAAAGTAGCCCATTTCTTACCTGTTCGTGAGAGTATAACCGCTAGTCAGCTGGCAGACTTATACATCTCCCGAATAGTGTCCCTCCATGGTGTTCCTTTGGAAATTAACTCGGATCGAGGAAGTCTTTTCACCTCTCGATTTTGGGAAAGCTTCCAAAATGCTATGGGAACCCGTCTCTCCTTTAGCACCGCCTTCCACCCTCAGTCGAGTGGTCAAGTGGAACGCGTCAACCAGATTCTAGAAGACATGCTTCGAGCCTCTGTTATCTCATTCGGAATGGACTGGGAGAAGTGCCTTCCATTTGCCGAATTCGCTTACAACAACAGCTATCAATCTAGCTTGGGTAAAGCCCCTTTTGAAGTTCTCTATGGACGACGGTGTCGAACACCCCTTAACTGGTCAGAGACCGGGGAAAGACAATTCTTTGGCCCGGATATGATTCAGGAAGCAGAAGAACAAGTTCGTATCGTTCGTGAAAAGTTGAAAACAGCCCAATCTCGTCAAAAGAGTCAATATGACCGAAAACATAAGGCTATGACTTTCGAGGTTGACGAGAAGGCTTATCTTCGGGTCACCCCTCTGAAGGGAACCCATCGTTTCGGTATCAAAGGCAAATTGGCTCCTCGTTACATTGGACCTTTTCGCATTCTCGCCAAACGAGGAGAAGTTGCCTACCAGTTGGAACTACCTCCGCACCTCTCCAGAGTCCACGATGTCTTCCACGTTTCTCAACTCAGGCGTTGCTTCTCGGATCCTATCCGTGGAGTGGACCACGAAACGCTTGATCTCCAAGATAATCTTACATATCGAGAGTACCCCATTCGTATCCTCGATCAGGCCGAACGTACCACCCGACGTCATAATATCAAGTTTCTCAAAGTTCAATGGTCGCACCATTCTGAGGATGAAGCAACTTGGGAAAGGGAGGATCGTCTTCGACTTGAGTATCCCGCCTTCTTCCCGGAGGAACCCAAATCTCGGGACGAGATTCTTTTGAGTGGGGGTGAGTTGTCACACCCTAGCTAGTCATGCATCAGAGTGTGTGCATCATGTTTAAATTTCCATTTAATTTGAAATGGGGATTTGTGAAACCCTCAGAATCATTTTTGAAAATGATCCAAATAAAAATTTCTCCAAAAGGTCCAAGAAAATGCTCAGGTTGCTCTCTGAAAATATTGGACAGAGATAAAAATCAAACCAATATTTTTAAGAGCTCATAGGTATTTATTTTGGGCATTTGGAATTAATGCATAAATATTTGCATTGGAAATATATTAGTTATATATATTAATATATGTCCAAATATTACGCCAATTATAAAGGAGCTCTGGAATAATATATCTAGCTCCTGCAAAAATTGGCATAAGGTTATAAAATGATTTAATATTTTTTTTAAATCAAAACAAATGTCAGAAATTAGAAAAAGAAAAATAAATAAAGGGAGAACCTTACCTGGGCTCCTCCCTGTGCAGCCCAGCCAGCTAGCCGGCCCAGCCAGCAGGCGGCCCAGCCCGCCTCCCTCCTCTGTTGTCTTCGTCCTCGACAGAGGGAGGGGAGTGTGGCCGGCGCGCGCGCGCGCCACCGCGCCACGCCACCTGCTCGCCTGCCTGCCTGCCCTCCCCTCCTCGTCTCGATGCCCCAGACGACGCCACGCCCTCCCCCCTGCTCTCTCTCACTCTCCCGCGGTTCTTCCCTCCTCTCCCTCGCTCTCTCTCTCACGGCCGAACACCACTGTCGCCGTCGTTCGCCATAGCAGTCGTCACCGGCCACCCCTCGCCCCTCCGCTGAGCTTAGGAGCTCCGCCTCGACCCCCTCTTCCTCCCCACCGATCCACGGGTCTCCGGAAGCCCTGCATCGCCGCCCACGTCGCCGCTCCCCTCCTCGGCCACCGGAGATCGTCGCCGTCGAATCGAGAGCCACCGGACGTCCCCGAGCCCGCTAACCATCCCTGCAGCACCGCGGTGAGCTCCGCCACCGTTTTCCCCTCTTTTCCCCCTCGTTCCCTCACCGTAGCCTCCTCCCCACCACGGCCGAACCTCCGCCGTCGCCGAGCTCGCCGTCGACGCAGCTCCGGTGACCATTCGGTCACCCCGGCGAGTCCAACAAGTCCGTAAGGACCCGTAGAGCCCCTCCAGTGCCTTAGCTCCCTCACTTGCGAGCAGCAGCGCCGATTCCGACCGCACCCGAGCTCCGGCCGCCGCTCACGAGCTCGCCGTCGTCGATACCGGCCACCTCAGGCACGGCCACCACCACCGTTCGACGCGCGGGAGCAAGGGCTCTCCAACGAGCCCAAGCACGGCCTCGCCCGTGCCCTGTAGCACGTTTCCGCATCGCGCCGCCGTCTCGAGCCCCGCCGGCGTCATGTCGCCGGTGGGTTTGACCTGTCTGACCTGAGGTTTGACCCCCCCAGGGTCACTGACGCGTGGGCCCCGTCGGCCAGGTGGTCAGATTAGTGCTAATCACCGCTTAATTAACCCCCTGACACTGACAGTGGGCCCCAGCGCCACTAACCCCTAATTAGGAATAAATTAACCCTATTAAACCCCCCTGTCACTGACGTGTGGACCCCACACGTCAGGTTTGACCCCAGCCAGCCGTAGTTGACCACTGACGTCATGCTGACGTCATGCTGGCGCAATATATATATTTCTGGATTTAATTTAAATCAGGAAATTCCAGAATATTATTTAAACTTCAAAAATTCATAACTTTTATTCTGTAACTCCAAATTAGACAAATTATATATGAAAAATGATCAGAAAAATCCAATCTATCCATCTGTACTATTTTCATGCATGATCAAACAAGTTAAATTAATGTTTTAAGAAGAACAAGTAAAAACACTTTAAAAGGCCATGTTTGAGTTTGAAATTTGAATCTTTGATTCAAATTTGTTCAAACCCTTCTGATTTTAGTTGCATTAGCCCAACACACTCATATTGCCATGTTTCATGCATGCATCATATTGTTGCACATTGTTTGGTGATGGTTGTGTATCGGTGTCCTTTGCGACAGGTTCTGCCTCCGAGGAGTACCGTGATTACCCTAACGAAGAACCGTATCAGTGCATCGAACCATCAGGCAAGCAACCAACCATTTGATCATATCGATACAAGCCCATGTTCTCGCTCCTGCTCTCTTTTACTGCATTAAGATAACGCACTTCAAACTGCTGTGTGCTACGGTAGTTGAACCCATTTCCTCTGCATGACCTGTCATTGCCACAGTAACTAGATGAAACCCACTAGCATGTGTAGGAGTTGATTGAGCCATATGTATGTGTTGTTCCTACCTTGCTATGCCTGCTATGCTTAGAGTCGTGTCAGGTCTGGTTCATCTGGGTGATGGCTAGAGTGAAATGATTATGTCGGTAATGAGAGTGGTGTGGTGAACACGATTTGGTAAAGGTATCGATGAGAGGCCATGTAGGAGTACATGGTGGGTTGTTTCATTGAAGCCGACCTTAAGCACTGAGATCTGTATGTGTGATTTAAGATACAGCTACTACCATGCATTGGGCCCTGAAGTATGACCCCGCTCGACTTCTTATTCACCCTAGCTCTCTGTCCAGGAGTTGCAAGTAGTTTCTGGTGTTTGTAGCCTACTGGAGGCCGTAGACAGCGCTGACCGTAGGGGTGGGCTGTGATGCGGTAGGTACGTGGCCGGGTGTACCGAATACCCGTTAGGTATCTCGGGAACCTTGTTCACATCGTTCGGGGCCGTATGGGAAACCTCGGCCAGACTCCCTGCGGATGGAACCTGAATAGGCGATAAACCTGGACTAGAGGCTTAAGTGTTTAGGTAGGTCGTGGTCTACACCCACGTCGGCTTTCGCTTGAAGTCTGCCGAGCACATGTCGTGTGCAGACGCTAAGTGGTGGAAACATGTATGAAGAAGTACACCCCTGCAGGGTTATCATAATCTATTCGAATAGCCGCGTCCGCGGTAAAGGACTACTTGGTCGCCTATACAGTTCATAGACAAGTAAATGGAAACTACTAAAAGCCTCAAGATAAGTGTGAGTGCCGAGGATGGCTCTTCCGTAGGAAGACGGAGGCGGATCCTCGGTAGTGTATTGAAGTGGTGAGTAGTGGACTCGTGTGCGCAAAACCATTTCAAGTTGGAGTATCGTAGGATAGCCTAGCCAAGAGTCAAAGCTGGCTTGCTGCAATAACTCCACCAACCCTTCTTGATACTATGCATGTATGTAGGATCTGATGTAAGTCTTGCTGAGTACCTTTGTACTCATGTTGCTATAATTTACATTTTTTACAGAAGACGCTGCAACCCCTTCTGATGGGTTCTATGTAGACGTTGATTTCAACGAGTAGGCTAAAGGCCCAGGTGGTGATCCTGAGCTTGTGAAGGACCATGTAGTATAGCTAGGCTTTCCAAGCCTCTTTTATATTACTAGTTGTCTGTACTCAGACAAGTTACTTCCGCTGCTGGTTTGTATGACTGTATGACTTGAATGTTGGGTCGTGAGACCCGTACCTTTGTGTATGTTATGTATGGCTCCCTGAGCCTTAAATAAAGTACTTGTGTCGTAGAGTCATGTTGTGATGCTTCGTTGTATTTGCACATATCGAGCATATTGTGTGTATGATTGAAATGCTTGGTATGTGTGGGATCTGACTATCTAGTTGTTTATCTTTAGTAGCCTCTCTTACCGGGAAATGTCTCCTAGTGTTACCGCTGAGCCATGGTAGCTTGCTACTGCTCTGGAACACTTAGGCTGGCCGGCATGTGTCCTTCTTCGTTCCTGTGTCTGTCCCTTCGGGGAAATGTCACGCTTTGAGTACCGGAGTCCTGTTAGCCCGCTACAGCCCGGTTTACCGGAGTCCTGCTAGCCCAGTGCTACAGCCCGGACCCACTTGCTGATGACCGACACGTTCGAAGCTGGGTCATGGATGCCTGTCCCTATAAGTCTGTGCCACTTTGGGTTTACGACTAGTCATGTCAGCCCGGGCTCCTTATCATATGGATGCTAGCGACACTATCATATACGTGAGCCAAAAGGCGCAAACGGTCCCGGGCAAAGGTAAGGCGACACCCGTGGGGATACCGTGCGTGAGGCCGCAAAGTGATATGAGGTGTTACCGGCTAGATCGATGTGACATCGAGTCGGGGTCCTGACAGTTACGGTTTCCTAACCATGGACATTTGATGTCGTTGATAACAGGATCACATCATTAGGAGAATGATGTGATGGACAAGACCCAATCCTAAGCCTAGCACAAAGATCGTGTAGTTCGTATGCTAAAGCTTTTCTAAATGTCAAGTATCATTTCCTTAGACCATGAGATTGTGCAACTCCCGGATACCGTAGGAATGCTTTGGGTGCATCAAACGTCACAACGTAACTGGGTGGCTATAAAGGTGCACTACGGGTATCTCTGAAAGTGTCTGTTGGGTTGGCACGAATCGAGACTGGGATTTGTCACTCCGCGTGACAAAGAGGTATCTCTGGGCCAACTCGGTAGGACATCATCATAATGTGCACAATGTGACCAAGGGGTTGATCACGGTATGATGTGTTATGGAACGAGTAAAGAGACTTGCCAGTAACGAGATTGAACAAGGTATCGGGATACCGATGATCGAATCTCGGGCAAGTACAATACCGCTAGACAAAGGGAATTGTATACGGGATTGATCGAATCCTCGACATCGTGGTTCATCCATTGAGATCATCGTGGAACATGTGGGAGCCAACATGGGTATCCGGATCCCGCTGTTGGTTATTTACCGGAGAATGTCTCGGTCATGTCTGCATGGTTCCCGAACCCGTAGGGTCTACACACTTAAGGTTCGATGACGCTAGGGTTATAAAGGAAGTTTGTATGTGGTTACCGAATGTTGTTCGGAGTCCCGGATGAGATCCCGGACGTCACGAGGAGTTCCGGAATGGTCCGTTGGCAAAGATTTATATATGGGAAGTCCTGTTTTGGTCACCGGAAAAGTTTCGGGTTTTATCGGTAACGTACCGGGACCACCGGGAGGGTCCCGGGGGTCCACCAAGTGGGGCCACCATCCCCGGAGGGCTGCATGGGCCAAGTGTGGGAGGGGACCAGCCCCAGGTGGGCTGGTGCGCCCCCCACAAGGGCCTAAGGTGCCTAGGGTTTGGGGAGGGGGGCACACCCACCTAACTTGGGGGGCAAGTTTCCCCTCTCCACCCCCCTTGGCCGCCCCTCAGATGGGATTTTGGGCTGGCCGCCGCCCCTAGGGTGGAATCCTAGGTGGGGGCGCAGCCCCCCCTCTCACCCTATATATAGTGGAGGCAAAGGAGGAGCCCAACACACGAAGTTCTTCTCATGTTGGCGCAGCCCTACCTCTCTTTCTCCTCATATCTCGCGGTGCTTGGCGAAGCTCTGCAGGATTGCCACGCTCCTCCACCACCACCACGCCATTGTGCTGCTGCTGGACGGAGTCTTCCTCAACCTCTCCCTCTCTCCTTGCTGGATCAAGGCATGGGAGACGTCAGCGGGTTGTACGTGTGTTGAACGCGGAGGTGCCGTCCGTTCGACACTAGGATCTCCGGTGATTTGGATCACGACGAGTACGACTCCTTCAACCCTGTTCTCTTGAACGCTTCCGCTTAGCGATCTACAAGGGTATGTAGATGCACTCTCCTCTCTCTCGTTGCTAGTCTCTCCATAGATAGATCTTGGTGATTCATAGGAAAATTTTGAATTTCTGCTACGTTCCCCAACACATGGCTCACGCTCATGTATTGCGTGAAAGTTGAAAAAATTTGAGATTATTAAAGTATGAAACAATTGCTTGGCTTGTCATCGGGGTTGTGCATGATTAAATACTTTGTGATGAAGATAGAGCAACAGCCAGACTATATGATTTTGTAGGGATAACTTTCTTTGGCCATGTTGTTTTGAAAAGACATGATTGCTTTATTGGTACGCTCGAAGTATTATTGTTTTTATGTCAAATGATAGACTATTGCTTTGAATCACTTGTGTCTTAATATTCATGCCATGATTAGACATATGATCAAGATTATGCTAGGTAGCATTCCACATCAAAAATTATCTTTTTTTTTCATTTACCTAATCGAGAACGAGCTGGAATTAAACTTGGGGATGCTGATACGTCTCCGTATCTATAATTTTTTATTGTTCCATGCCAATATTCTCCAACTTTTATATACTTTTGGCAACTTTTTATACTATTTTTTTGGACTAACATATTGATCGAGTGCCCAGTGCCAGTTCCTGTCTGTTGCATGTTTTTTGTTTCTCAGAAACCCAATATCAAACAGAGTCCAAACAGGATAAAAACGGACGGAGATTTTTTTGGAATATTTATGATTTTTGGGAAGTGAAATCAACGCGAAACAGTGTCCGGGGTGGTCACGAGGTAGGGGGGCACGCCCTACCCCCCAGGCGCGCCCCTGACCCTCGTGGTCCACCCATAAGGCGTTTGACGCTCTTCTTTTGGCGCAAGAAAGCTAATTTTATGAGAAAGATCTGGGCGAAAGATTCACCCCAATCGGAGTTACGGATCTCTAGATATAAAGAAAATGGTGAAGGGGTAGAATCAGAGAATGCAGAAACAAAGAGATAGATTCAATTTCGGAGGGGCTCTCGCCCCTCCCAAGCCATGGGAGCCAAGGACCAGAGGGGAAACCCTTCTCCCATCTAGGGAGGAGGTCAAGGAAGAAGAAGAAGAAGGGGGGCTCTCTCCCCCTTTCTTCCGGTGGCGCCGGAGTGCTGCCGGGGTCCATCATCATCACCGCGATCTTCACCAACACCGCCGCCATCTTCACCAACATCTCCACCAACTCTTCCTCCCTCTATGCAGCGGTGTAACCTCTCTCTTACCCGATGTAATCTCTACTTAAACATGGTGCTCAACGCTATATATTATTTCCCAATGATGTATGGCTATCTTATGATGTTTGAGTAGATCCGTTTTGTCCTATGGGTTAATTGATGATCGTGATTGGTTTGAGTTGCATGTTTTATTATTGGTGTTGTCCTATGGTGCTCTTCGTGTCGCGCAAGCGTGAGGGATTCCCGCTGTAGGGTTTGCAATATGTTTATGATTTGCTTATGGTGGGTGGCGTGAGTGACAGAAGCACAGACCCGAGTAAGTAGGTTGTTTGTGTATGGGATAAAAGGGTACTTGATACTTTAATGCTGTGGTTGGGTTTTACCTTAATGAATCTTTAGTAGTTGTGGATGCTTACTAGAGTTCCAATCATAAGTGCATATGATCCAAGTAGAGAAAGTATGTTAGCTTATGCCTCTCCCTCAAATAGAATTGCAATAGTGATTACGGTCTAGTTATCGATTGCCTAGGGACAAATAACTTTCACGTAACAAAAAGCTCTCTACTAAAACTAATTTAGTTGTGTCTTTATCTAAACAGCCCCTAGCTTTTATTTACGTGCTCTTTACTTTCTTGCAAACCTATCCTATCTCACCTACAAAGTACTTCTAATTTCATACTTGTTCTAGGTAAAGCGAACGTCAAGCATGCGTAGAGTTGTATCGGTGGTCGATAGAACTTGAGGGAATATTTATTCTACCTTTAGCTCCTCGTTGGGTTCGACACTCTTACTTATCGAAAACTGTTGCGATCCCGTATACTTGCGGGTTATCAATGGCATATTAACATCATACGTATCATTATCAAGCGGCATCAACTTGCACAAGGCGAGGCCTTCATCGTCCCTGCGCCAGTCATCAGGGTCACGACAAAGAAGATAGGGGAGATCAAACCACTCCTTGACTCTTGGGGTTCCTTGTAATGATGTTATTAGTTGAGTCGAGAATGGTCTTGAACGAACCTCCATGCTAGCCGAGGTGATGACGTCGCACCGATCAATGAGTTCCTCCACCACGTCATCTTTCAGATCGGGGCAGGAATAACGGGGTCGTTTCCGGCCTGTTCCCTCCATGGAGAAGACGATCGAACAATGGCAGAAGAAAGGGTGAAGGGCTGAAGGAAAATGGAGGAGGGAGAGGAAGAGCATGCGACAACAGTTCCAAATCGAGAGGGAAAGGCGAAGAGTCGGTGGAGTCGGTGGACGGTTGCCAGTTTGCCACGGTTCACGAAGAGGCGCACCGGCCTACACGTCCATTCGGAAATACTAGTAGAAAAGGACTCGCCATCGTCTCACTCATATGTTGGAACAGGACCACATGTCAACGAAACATGGTGTGTAATTTCTCGTGCAAAATGCGATCTAGCCGCGTTGGCCCGAGGTGCCGCATTAGTTATCAACCTTTATTTTTTTAATGGCACGCCGTTCAGTTTTGAAGCACGACTAACTGGTACTGTACGCAGAGAAAATATAAACTACTCTACCACTACTCCACCTCCAGTACTAGTAGTATAAAAAAGATATATATGCTGGAGCTTCAGCGCTTTCTTGCTAAGGGCTGCCCACTTGCTTCTCACACTACCACCCTCTCTCTAGATCTAAAAAAGACGGCCTCTCTCTCCCTCCTCACCGGTGGTCACAGATCCACCGGGGAAGAAAAGGACGTGCAGCGTTGACACACTCGTCGTCGGCGAGCGAGGTCACGCACTGACGACAAGACCATCCTCTCAGACCTAGCGTCCGTGCGGGATGGCCTCCGTCCCCAAGCTCGCTGCCGTAGTGTGTGCGGAGGACGACGACCACGAGCGAAGCCACTTCCCGCCGACCCTCAGGTATGCTACCTCTTTTTGAACCACACCCTTGTTCTATTGCCCCATCTGCCACGTCGTTGCATGTGGATCTTTTTCCACTCCACCATCTTCCCAATTTGCTATCCTCTACTCTGCTGGCCACGCAGACGAAAACCATAATTTGCACTATCAAAGGAAACCCTACTTCATGCAGACTAATCCATGTCTGGGTTGAATAAGGAAAGGAAGGGAGACTGTACTGTCCAAGAGAGTAGGCATCGAACCCGCATCTAGGTTGAAAAGGGGAAAATCAATAGCTAAGGAACGAGTCTCGTGTCTCTTGGTTGAAGAAGGGTAGAAAGGCATGACAACGCAATAGAGAATGTCCAGGTCGATCGATTTGTTGTCCTCACATAGGAAAAAGGTGGCTAAAGAGAACAAAAATGGGACGTAATCCACATATGCCGCCTGGATATTTGTTGCTCTGGACAACCATACCCCCCTCAGCACTCTATGTCTGTGGAGGTACATCGTACTGGTGCGCCCACTGTCCGAATGGGCCTCCCATGCTCTTATTGCCACTTTTGTAGCTATTAGTATAACACCAACAATCAAGTCAAGCAATGCTACTGCTAAAGTGAAGCCACATTTAACTAATGCCGCTCTAAGTCTAATGCCACCGATAAATTTAAGCAATGTCATTTAATGTCACTGGGTTATTTCAGGGTTAGCTGTTGATTGTGGATGTATTAAAGATTTTTCAGCTAAGGCATTCTAATGCTGTTGCACAGCCAATATACCAACGATGAAACTTGTTACTACCTTCAGATTTTTGCACTCTTAATGCTTATAGATTACATACCTCACTTTCATGAGATAAGTTAATTTTTTTGTAGAGTGTCACCAAAATGCCAAGGGGCTAATGTCATTTTATTTTGGTTAAACTGCACAAAAAATTATGAAGACAAGAGGAAAGGTCAAGAGTGGGCACCTCCTCCTCCGGCTGTTCTCTTGATTCATTCGATCAAGTTTTTATGTTTGATCGATTATTAAGATTGGGATAGCAATTTTTTAGCCCCCCCCTCGAGTTAGAAATGATATTTACCTTGGAGGTACATGGTTTGCAATTTTTTTATACAGTCATTAGTTAATAATGCTAGTTACCTTTAGACTTTTGTATTTGGTTTAATGCTCATGCACAACTAGTATACCAATGCTGAAACTTGTTACCTTTACATTTTGTATTGTTAATTCTTATAGAAATCTTCTAGTGCTAGAGTTTATTGAAATTTGTTCAGTAAAACCATTGTACTATACCCTGTAATAAACTAACTACTCTACTATTGCACTAGCCACTGGATTAGTGTATATTTGTAGTATTCGAATGGTGCTGCATTAGCGTATGGACATAAATAAAGTGTGGCAAGCTTTCCCAGATATGTGCTCAAGAAAACTACTACCTGTTTTTCTAAATACTAGATGTTTGGGTACTTTAAATTGAACCGCGAAAACGTCTTATATTAAGGAACAAAGGGTGTAGAGTTCACTCAAATTATCCCGGTAAAGCTAGTCACACCTTTGTTAAAATTAATGTTCATTATGTTATCGGAGGAGGTCTGTATGTTTGTCTCCAATGCCTGTCGACTACATACCTAACATCATGATGTAATGTTAAGTCATTTCCTTTTGTACAATGTCACTGAATTGTCAAGGCGGCGATGGCATTTTATTTTAGTTGAACTGCACAAAATATGCTTAAAAGAAGAGGAAAGGTCAGGAATGGCTCAATTTTTCAGAAAAAAACTATGTATGCCTTCCTAACATCAGCCGCTGTTGCTTTATTTATTCCTTCAAACAGGTGGTTAGAAACAGTCTTGCTACCTTTTCCCATTAAGAAATTGGAATGCTTATATTTGTGAGTATGCTTAAACTAGTGCCACTTTCATAGTAATCACACTTTCAATATCTATGCAAACAGGGATGCTCAATTTTAGTGGAACTGCACAAAAAGTCCAACTGGTTCAACATTAGGAGCATGTTTTTCCCAAACCTTTATATCCAATTGGTGGCACTATGAGATGTTCATTACGAAGGTACATGGTTTTCTACTATCTTGCTACTCTTTTTGTACTGTCATTAGATAGTAATACTAGTGGTTTTGTAGGATCGAAAGTATGTCTAGAGGGGGGGGGGGTGATTAGACTACTTGACCAAATAAAAGCTTAGCCTTTTCCCAATTTTAATTCTTGGCAGTTTTTAGCAAATTAGCACAAGTCAAGTAATCAACCTACACATGCAATTCTAGAGTATATCAGCGGAATTGAACACAATTGCATATGAAGGTAAGGGGAGGAGTTTGAGAAGGCAAACGCAATTTGTAGACGCAGAGATTTTTGAGCCGTGGTTCTGATAGGTGGTGCTATCGTACATCCACGTTGATGGAGACTTCAACCCACGAAGGGTAACTGTCGGTGTCAAAACCGGCGGATCTCGGGTAGGGGGTCCCGAACTGTGCGTCTAGGCGGATGGTAATAGGAGACAAGGGACAAGATGTTTTACCCAGGTTCGGGCCCTCTTGATGGAGGTAAAACCCTACGTCCTGCTCGATTGATATTGATGATGTGGGTATTACAAGAGTAGATCTACCACGAGATCAAGGAGGCTAAACCCTAGAAGCTAGCCTATGGTATGATTGTTCTTCGTCCTATGGACTAAAGGCATCCGGCTTATATAGACACCAGAGAGGGCTAGGGTTACACAGGGTCGGTTACAATGGTAGGAGATCTACATATCCGTATCGCCAAGCTTGCCTTCCACGCCAAGGAAAGTCCCATCCGGACACGGGACGAAGTCTTCAATCTTGTATCTTCATAGTCTTGGAGTCCGGCCGATGATGATAGTTCGGCTATCCGGACACCCCCTAGTCCAGGACTCCCTCAGTAGCCCCTGAACCAGGCTTCAATGATGACGAGTCCGGCGCGCATATTGTCTTCGGCATTGCAAGGAGGGTTCCTTCTCTGAATAATTTATAGAAGACTGTGAACACCAGGATAGTGTCCGGCTCTGCAAAAATAAATTCCACGTACCATCGTAGAGAGAATAATATTTACACAAGTTCAATCTGCTGACGTATTTTGTGGCGTGACATCACACCACTACCAAGCCTTTACTCGAATTGTTTTTATTGTATCACCTCAGCGCGTTTAGTGAAGTGGTTTCCTTGGCACGTCTTGTCGAAGCAGAGATCGTGTTCCCCTTATTTCGGGATTCTCATTAATACGGACATGGGTAACCCAACCGCGCTTGTTGCCACGCCCCCTCCATCGAAGGCGGGTTCCAAACGGTCACGGGGACGGCTCTTGGTATTCTCCCTCTTTATAATGAGACCAAGGCCCGTTCTTTTTCTTCAACCCTCAATCGAATCCGCCCCTCGCCCCGAGTTCCAACACCCAAGGCTCCAGATTCGGGTACTTTCGACCTTTGACAATGTCCGGCTCCGACCTACGAGGCCGGTGGATGCCCTCCTCTGTCACAGAAGAGGACGTGCTTAAGCTGAGAGACGCCAGGTACTTAACCTACGAGATTTCGCATAGGTTGCTTGCCCAAGGGCAAGTTATTCCCACTCCCGAGCCCGGCGAGAGCGTCGTGTTCGTGTCTCACCTCCGTAGGGGTTTAGGCTTCCCAATGGATCCCTTCGTGAGGGGGCTCATGTTTTACTATGGGCTGGAATTTCACGATTTGGCTCCGGAGTCCATCCTCCACATCTCATCATTCATCGTCGTCTGCGAAGTCTTCCTCCGCACTACCCCTCACTTTGGCTTGTGGCTCAAAACCTTCAACGTGGAGTCGAAGATGATTGAGGGGCGTCAGGTAGAGTGCGGAGGGGCGGTTATAAGCAAGAGGGCCGATGCTCCATGGCCCGAGGGCTCTTTTCAGGAGGAGCTCGGTTTGTGGCAACATGAGTGGTTCTATATCACCGCTCCCAGGGGTAGCAGGCAGAGGCCGCCGCCTGTTTTTCGCCCGGGCCCTCCACAACGGCTGACGTCATGGGTCAACAAAGGGCTTGACTGGGGGCCGTCCAAAGACGTACCCCTGTTGCAGGGCCAGATTCGAGACCTCCAGGAAGGGGAGATCAATCTGGTCATAGTGACACAGGTTATGGTAATTCGGCGCCTTCTGCCCTGCAAACGTCGCCCCCTCCGCCTGTGGGAATTTAATCCGGAGGGACCACGAGCTCTCCAACACTTCATGGGTTTGACACTCGTGGAGATGTACAAACTGTTCTTCGGACCACAAGAGATGCGTCCGGACTTGACTGAGGACGCTGGCCTAAGCTGCAATCGCCCGGATACTCAAGTAAGTAGCCCTGTGACCGGACACATTGTCTATTTATTTATCATGGGTTTGCCTTTTAACCAGCTATCCCTTGAACAGGAGTGGATAGCGCAAGCAAAATTGATACGGTGTCCGGCCCCCCTCCCTGAGACCACGCCGGATCCCATGTTAATGAAAATGTTGGAGGTTGCACCTTCGGAGGAGGGCAAAGGGGGGCATAGGGACACTACCACCTCTGCCGAGGAGGCTTTCAGTAAGGGGGGAATCGAGAGTCCCTCCCTCCAGGGGGAGAAGAGGACCGCTTCCGAAGACCCGGAGGCCAAGGCCTCAAAGCGGGGAAGGAAATCACCGGAAGGTCCCGTGCCGGGAAAAGCCCCGGCCGCACAGTCTCCCCAAAGGAATCAGCCCTCCAGCAGGCCGTAAGTAAAAAAGGGGGGATTTTGTAATAGGGGACATCCCTACTTTACTTCTAAGGTTAACCGAAGTTTTTACCTTGTAGTTCGGATCTCAGCCCTTCTCAGCAGAGCTCGTCTTCGGGGGACCTTCGTCCGAAGATGATGGAGAGCGAAATGCCTCCATCTGCCGCCCCATCGGGCGGGGCGGACAACCCTGAGGTGTCGTCACAGAGGGTCTCCCTGAGTTTGGCGGGGCCGGGGAGTTCGGCACCCACTGGAGTACGGCCGATGGAGCTGCAGAATTTGCTCGAGAGGGCGTCTATCTCAGAAGATCACCGCACATTAATGAGTATGGTGATTGAAAGGATCTCATCCGCCGAGAGCGGGTTGTATGAGGCCATCGGAATTTTGCTGACGGGGTTTGAGGTACGCAAAAAATGACATACCTTTTGACAGTTTTGCACATGGAGTGCGCCCTGTATAGATAGTAGCTCCTGAGACTTGGTATGCTGTCGAAAGCGACAGCGTGCCGAGGATCATAATCTCAGTTATAGAATGCTGCCTTTCCTATGCAGGTGGTGGAACGATCGGTGGCCAGCCGGACTGATGGAGCTGCCGAGCTGAAGCGGCAACTCGACGTTGCAGATGCGGACATCGCGCTGGTCAATAAACGACTTGACGAGTCACAAGGTAAGTGGTTGCTTCGTGGTCACTGAGTAAGGGAGCTGATGCCCGTTCCTTACAATTTGTATGCTTGATGCAGATGGTGCCGCTGCTGTGGAAGACCTTCGAGCAGAGCTTGCTCGAGCCAAGGAGCAAGCCAGGAAAAGTGATGCGGCTGCCTCGAAGGCAGCGGAAGAGCTAAAAGCCGAAAAGGCTGCTCACTGCCGAAAAAGGGAGGAGATGGCCGGAATGGCCGTGAAATTAAAATACGCTACCGACCGCTATGAGGTTCTTGAAAGAGAACGCCGAGCGGAGCAAGAGGACCTGAAGAAGGCCGTCGCCGAAGCCAAGGATGCCCGTAGTGCGATGCGGGCTATGAAGGAGGAACTGCGTCAGGCCGGAGACATTGCGGCTGGAAAGCCCTTTCTGCTGCGTAGGAAGTTCACGGATCCGAAGTATGCTCAATTGGGCCAATTGTGTGGTGCGAAGGATCCTTATCTGGATTTGGCGGCGAGTGCGGCGGACGCAGTCGTGCACTTCCGAAGCCAGAAGGATCACGAAATGGAAGAGCTTTTCTGGTCTCAATTCCATAGTCCGGAGCATCCACTTCCGTTGACTGATCGGTTGGCAGAGTGGGCTGAGCTGAATAGGTTGTCCGGACTTGCCATGACGGATGTGGTGGCTCATCTGTGGCCAGAAAGGCCCAAGCCGGAGAGTTATTTTGGCTTGTTGTAGCAATTCCTTGGGGCGGTGCCGCATATCGAGGTGATGAAGCGGTCGGCATGCATAGAGGGTGCACGGATGGCTTTTGCCTGTGTTAAGGCATACTGGGCGGAGATGGATGCCACCGCTATTGCATCCCGGGGTTCGGACAAAAGCCGATTACCCGCCGAGCACTATTTTGAGGAAGTCCTGCAGGGCGCTCGTTTAATAGAGTCGCAGTGCTCGAAAGATGTTATGTTCAAATGATGTGTATGATTTGTGAGATCATGTTTATAATGTAACAACTTTTTATACTTGTGCGTTCAAGTATTGAACTATCTCCTCTGCGGCCGTATATGTATGTATAACCTGAAAGATGGTGGTCTTTGGCTTCAGCCCCCACGCACATGGTGCAGGGGTGTTTGCAAAAGAAAAGCGCCTTTTCACACTTAATCCAACATCTTGGTCCTTTGAAGGAGGTGATAGCATAGCAAACTAGGCAACCGGACTATAATGCTTTATCACTTTCACTTAGCCATAGGAGCTCGAAGGTGGGGCTACGATATAGCCCCTAGAGGCACCGCGCTCTCCGAACTCGGGGCACATATGTGCCTGACCGGGAAGCGGTCCTTCGTCAAAGCGGGGGAATTCTAAACATTCCAGTAGTCGATCGAGTGGTTGACCAGTCTCTCGCTATATCATGACAGTCAGTTTTCGGCTTTCTCTACTGAGGTGCTCGCCCGGCCGAACCGGGGCACAATCGCAATAGTTCTCCTGGTGCCGCATTAGCCGATGGAGCGGAACGTAAGGCAGCAAAACACAGGAGCCGGGCAAACCCAACATTTGACCAAAGACATGATTCGGAGCTGATGCATATAAGGCCTAACTCGAGACGCCGAACACTCCCTGAGGTATTCGGTCTTTATGATACTGGGCAGAACAATGCCCTAAGACCCTAGCGTCCAGGTACGGGCGAGAACTTCTGACGTGGCCGATGCCAAAACGCCAGCCTCCTCCTCGGTTATGGTGGGAAACCGGGAGATGTGTATCAACAAAAGACAGTAAGAAAGGTTTACGCAGGGTCTTAATCTGAAAAGAGTCCTTGCAACGGGTCCCTGCTGCATGTCTGCGACTGTGTCTCCGTTGTGCTGTATCCTGGACGGGTGTAGCACGTGCTTCATCTGTAAAAGAGAAGGACTTAGTTTGGAAAAAATATCGTGCGAAAGATGTATTCAAAATAAAGTATGTTGAGCTTTATTGGCTCTCATTGTTTATACGTGCAGCCCCTTGTAAAGAGGTATGCGGCTGGGATGCCCCTTGTTTATTTATGCCGGACTCGCCTAACCGTGTCCGAGGTCTGAAGGACCTGTTTTCAGGGGCTTTGACCAGCAAGGCCGGATTGGTGTGTGGCTGTCAAGGCAGTCTCACGTTTTCCGTGGTCGAGGAACACTCGGGGTGACCCTTTAATGAGATGATGCCGCCTGGACCGGGCATTTTAAGCATAAGAGACACGTAATGCGGTATTGCATTAAAGCGGGCGAAAGCTTCGCGTCCCAGTAGTGCTTGATGGCTACTTTTGAATGGGGCGATATGGAAAATGAGCTTTTCGCGACGGAGGTTGTTGGATGAACCGAACACGACCTCTAGTAGTACAGAGCCTGTACAATTGGCGTAAAGGCCAGGCGTCACTCCTTTGAAGGAAGTGCTGCTATGGTGAATTTTGGTAGGGTCTGTCCCCATTCTGCGGATGGTGTCCTCGTATAGCAGGTTTATATCGCTGCCGCCATCCATTAGAACTTGCGTAAATTGTAGTCCGTCAATTATGGGATCCAATACCAAAGCAGTCCCTCCTGCGTTTCGAACACTTCTGGAGTAATCCTGATGGTCTAAAGTAATTGGTTTAATCATCCAATTTCAGTACTCTGCTGGGGTGGATCATGCGGCGCGTGTTTTAGCAGGTGCCGCACTATTTTTCCTTGTTATCACATGAAGTGAGTTCACTGTTTTGACTTCTAGTGGGAAAGTCTTCTGTTTTCCGACGTGCTGCTTGTGGGGTTCGTCGTCGTCTTCGCTTGGTGTGTCGAGCCCCTTGTGTTCGGCGTTAAGTCGGCCGGACTGCTTGAAGACCCAACAATCTCTGTGGGTATGATTTGCAGGCTTCCCGGGGGTACTATGTATTTGACATATCCTGTCCAAGATTTTGTTTAGGTTGGATAGCTCATCACTGTTGTCCTTAAGAGGCAGTGTTTTATTATTCGGCCGAGAGCTTTTGAATCCGGCATTGACCGCCGTGCTATTTGGGCCATTTTCCTTATTCCGGCCCTGATCTTTTCTGCGTCGTGATTTCCCATTTCCATCCCTGACCTCGGATGTACTTGGGTCGCTGGTGCTGCATCTTGCCAGCCAGCTATCTTCCCCCGTGCAAAAGCGGGTCATGAGGCTTGTTAGCGCGGCCATTGTTCTTGGTTTTTCCTGGCCGAGGTGTCTGGCGAGCCATTCATCTCGGACGTTATGCTTAAAGGCTGCTAAGGCTTCGGCGTCCGGACAGTCGACTATTTGGTTCTTCTTGATGAGGAACTTATTCCAGAATTGGCGTGCTGATTCTCCGGGCTGTCGAGTTATGTGACTTAGATCGTCTGCATCCGGAGGGCGAACATAACTCCCCTAAAAATTTGCTCGAAACGCATCCTCGAGCTCCTCCCAACTTCCAATGGTATTTTCTGGGAGGCTTTTGAGCCAATGCCGAGCAGGCCCTTTGAGCTTGAGCGGTAGGTATTTTATGGCATGGAGATCGTCTCCTCTGGCCATATGTATGTGTCGGATATAATCCTCAATCCAGACTTCGGGGTCCGTTGTTCCGTCATATGCCTCTATGTTTACGGGTTTGAATCCCGCTGGAAATTCATGATCCAGTACCTCATCGGTGAAACATAGTGGGTGTGCGGTGCCCCTGTATTCAGGTGTGCCATTGTCTTCAAACACTCGGCGGGTTGTGTTGCTCCCTGGAGTCTTCTTTTTTGGCCCATAGATGGACCTGACCGGGCCATCCTTTTTGCGACGATCCTTATGTGGATCGTGTGCTGGCTTGTGTGCTGCGCCGCTTGCCGCTCTTAGCCTGTCATCTGGTCGTCTATCCGTCCAGGCGGCCTCTTTGTTTTTTTGACTGTGGGGGCTCTACGGCCTCCTCGTCAAATTCGGGCAACAATTTGCACTTCGGGTAGCTCTTTGCCTGGTGACTATCGCCGTATTTATCTGCGGTATTGAGTACTTTGCTCCATCTCATTCTGAGTGCGTCCTCCGCTGTTTTGAGCTTCCTCTTTTGCTTCTTCAAACTCCTTGCAGTGGCGACGAGCCTTTTATGGAGGTTCTTATGCTCCGGTGATGTGTCCGGCGTGAGATTGTCTGGACTGTTTTTTTCGCCGGGGGTGGGTTGCTTGTCCAATTCATCCTGTTCGGATGGTTGCTTGGTGGCGTGTTCGTCGTCCGCTGCTTCGCCCTGCTCTAAGGCTGGGTCAGTATGGGTGCCGTTGTTATCGAGGCGGGATTTCGGGCGGCGCTTGCGTTGCCGTTTTGGTTGTTCCTTGTTATCGCTTCCTTTTGGCGTACCCACCATGTATACGTCATGAGTTGAGGTGGCTTTCCAGTGCCGAGTAGGCGCTGGTTCTTGGTCGTCTCCGGCATCGTCGTCCATACCGTCGATGTCTTCGGAGTCGAAGTCTAGCATGTCGGTTAGATTGTCGACAGTAGCTACTAAGTGGGTGGTGGGTGGGCTTAGAATTTCTTCGTCGTGCGCATCCCAACCGTCCTGACCGCAGTCCGGCCAGGGCTCTCCTGATAACGAGAGATACTTTAGCGAACTCAAGACGTCGCCGAAAGGTGAGTGTTGAAAGATGTCCGCAGCGGTGAATTCCATGATCGGCACCCAATCAGATTCGATTGGAGGGGGCGCGGGAGGTTCGGAGTCCGGCGAGGAGTTCGGCACCTCGGAGTCACGAGCTTCATGAGGGACAAGGTCAGTGTTTGGCTCCATCGCCGTATAGGTTGCAGCCCCCGAGGCGGTGTCTAGCCACCCATCCTCGATCTGCGCAGCCGGCTCCGAATTGAGGGTCGGAGCAGACTCATGTGCGGCCTCCAAGGCACTGTCCGGCTGCAGAGCTAAATCATGCCCATCGTGACAGTGCGGCGCGCTCGGCTGTGGCTCGAATCCATCGAAGATCAAGTCTCCACGGATGTCAGCCGTGAAGTTCAAACTTCCAAATCTGACCGGACGGCCAGGGGTGTAGCTTCCGATCTGCTCCAGATGGCCAAGTGAATTGGCCCGCAGTGCAAAGCCGCCGAATATGAAGATCTGTCCGGGGAGAAAGGTCTCACCTTGGACTGCGTCGTTGTTGATGATCGAAGAAGCCATCGAGCCTATTGGTGACGACACAGAGGAACTCTCAATGAAAGCACCAATGTCGGTGTCAAAACCGGCGGATCTCGGGTAGGGGGTCCTGAACTGTGCGTCTAGGTGGATGGTAACAGGAGACAAGGGACAAGATGTTTTACCCAGGTTCGGGCCCTCTTGATGGAGGTAAAACCCTACGTCCTGCTCGATTGATATTGATGATGTGGGTATTACAAGAGTAGATCTACCACGAGATCAAGGAGGCTAAACCCTAGAAGCTAGCCTATGGTATGATTGTTCTTCGTCCTATGGACTAAAGCCATCCGGCTTATATAGACACCGAAGAGGGCTAGGGTTACACAGAGTCGGTTACAATGGTAGGAGATCTACATATCCGTATCGCCAAGCTTGCCTTCCATGCCAAGGAAAGTCCCATCCGGACACGGGACGAAGTCTTCAATCTTGTATCTTCATAGTCTTGGAGTCCGGCCGATGATGATAGTTCGGCTATCCGGTCACCCCCTAGTCCAGGACTCCCTCAGTAACGGTTGCGCAAGTCCACGGAGGGCTCTACCCACGAAGGATCCATGAAGTAGCAACCTTGTCTATCCCACCATGGCCGTCGCCCACAAAGGACTTGCCTCATGATACGTCTCCAACGTATCTACTTTTCCAAACACTTTTTCCCTTGTTTTGGACTCTAACTTGCATGATTTGAATGAACTAACCCGGACTGACACTGTTTTTAGCAGAACTACCATGATGTTGTTTTATGTGTAGAAAAGAAAAGTTCTCGGAATGTCCTGGAAATCCACGGAGGCACTTTTCAGAATAAATAAGAATTTTTGGCGAAAGAATCAAGGCCAGGGGGCCCACGGGCTGTCCACAAGACAGGGGGCGCGCCCTCCTATCTCGTGGGCCCCCTGGACCTCCTCCAACCTCAACTCCAACTCCATATATACCGTCTCGGGGAGAAAAAAATCAGAGAGAAAGTTTCATCGCGTTTCACGACACGGAGCCGCCGCCAAGCCCTAATCTCTCTCGGGAGGGCTGATCTGGAGTCCGTTCGGGGCTCCGGAGAGGGGGATTCATCGCCGTTGTCATCATCAACCATCCTCCATCACCAATTTCATGATGCTCACCGCCGTGCGTGAGTAATTCCATCGTAGGCTTGCTGGACGATGATGGGTTGGATGAGATTTACCATGTAATCAAGTTAGTTTTGTTAGGGTTTGATCCCTAGTATCCACTATGTTCTGAGATTGATGTTGCTATGGCTTTGCTATGCTTAATGCTTGTCACTAGGGCCCGAGTGCCATGATTTCAGATCTGAACCTATTATGTTTTCATGAATATATGTGTGTTCTTGGTCCTATCTTGCAAGTCTATAGTCACCTATTATGTGTTATGATCCGACAACCCCGAAGTGACAATAATTGGGATACTTCTCGGTGATGACCGTGGTTTGAGGAGTTCATGTATTCACCATGTGTTAATGCTTTGGTCCGATTCTCTATTAAAAGGAGGCCTTAATATCCCTTAGTTTCCACTAGGACCCCGCTGCCACGGGAGGGTAGGACAAAAGATGTCATGCAAGTTCTTTTCCATAAGCACGTGTGACTATTTACGGAATACATGCCTACATTACATTGATGAATTGGAGCTAGTTATATATCACCCTATGTTATAACTATTGCATGAGGAATCGCATCCGGCATAATTATCCATCACTAATCCATTGCCTACGAGCTTTTCACATATTGTTCTTCGCTTATTTACCTTTTCCGTTGCTACTGTTACAACTACTACAAAACCCCCAAAACATTTACCTTTTTTGTTGCTACTGTTACCATTACTATCATACCACTCTTGCTACATAATACTTTTCTGCAGATACTAAGTTATCCAGGTGTGGTTGAATTGAAAACTCAACTGCTAATACTCAAGAATATTCATTGGCTCCCCTTGTGTCGAATCAATAAATTTGGGTTGTACTTCACCCTCAAAAGCTGTCGCGATCCCCTACACTTGTGGGTTATCACCTCACTGGGGGTAGATCTTCACAAAGTAGGCGATCTCCTTGCCCGTACAAACTCCTTGGTTCAACTCCACAATCTTGTCGGAGGCTCCCAAGTGACACCTAGCCAATCTAGGAGACACCACTCTCCAAGAAGTAACAAATGGTGTGTTGATGATGAACTCCTTGCTCTTGTGCTTCAAATGATAGTCTACCCAACACTCAACTCTCTCTTACAGGATATGGATTTGGTGGAAAGAGGATTTGAGTGGAAAGCAACTTGGGAAAGGCTAGAGATCAAGATTCTTGTAGTAGGATTGGAATATCTTGACCTCAACACTAGTGTAGGTGGTTCTCTCTCAGAAGATGTAAGTTGGAAGTGTAGGCATGTTCTGATGGCTCTCTCCACGAATGAAGAGGAGGTGGAGGGGTATATATAGCCTCCACACAAAATCTAACCGTTACACACAACTTACCAATCTCGGTGGGACCGAATTAAGAAACTCGGTCAGACCGATTTAGTAAACCTAGTGACTGTTAGAATTTTCGGTGGGACCAACATGCAATTCAATAGGACCGATATTGTTAGGGTTAGGGCATAACGTAATATCGGTGAGACCGATCACACAAACTCGGTGAGACCGATTTTGGTAATAAGCTAACCAGAGAGTTGGTCAGGTAAACTCGATGGGACCGATTTGCTCATCTCACTGGGACCAAAACGTTACGAAAGGGAAACAGAGAGTTTACATTGCAATCTCGGTGGGACCGATCGCTCATCTCGGCTGGACCGAAACATTACGAAGGGAAACACAGAGATTACAATCCCATCTCGGTGAGACCGAGATCCCTATCGGTGAGACCAATTTTCTTAGGGTTTGTGGCAGTGGCTATGACTTCTAAACTCGGTGGCGCCAGATAGAAAGAATCGGTGGTGCTGAGTCTGACTTTTGGTTTAGGTCATATGTGGATGTGAGAAAGTAGTTGAGGGCTTTTGAGCATATCACTAAGCACTTTGAGCAAGAACCTCATTAAGCAACACCTCATCCCTCCTTGATAGTATTGGCTTTTCCTATAGACTCAATGTGATCTTGGATCACTAAATTAGAAAATGTAGAGTCTTGAGCTTTGAGCTTGAGCCAATCCTTTTGTCCTTAGCATTTTGAGGGGTCCACTTTACTCATCCTTGCCATGCCAATCATTGAGCTTTCCTAAAATGTTTATCTTGGAATATCATTAGCTCAATGAGCTATATGTTGTTAGGAATTACCAAAACCACCTAGGGATAGTTGCACTTTCAATCTCCCCCTTTTTGGTAATTGATGACAACATATAGATCAAAGCTTCAACAAATGATAATAAGATTGAAAACATTCGCTTTGAGAAGTATGTTAAAAGCAAGAGCTCCCCCTAAATTTGTGCATAGTTTAAGATTTGCTTTGGACTACAAATGCACAATGAGTTAGGATCATGGGGTACTCTCCCGTGTCACATACATCTTGGTGGAGTGCTCAAAATGATAATAATTAAATACATGCACTCATCACCAAGCAAATGTGAATGATCATATGAGAATAACAAATAATATCATCCAAACAAGCATTAATGTAGCATAGCATATGATCAAACACATGATCATCCAAGTATCACACAAACGTAGAATGTATCTCAAACAAGCAACCAAATAAAGTTCAACCACCAAAAATAAGAGATAACAAAAAGAAACACTCTCTCTCGAAGCCTATGATCTATACATTTTCTCCCCCTTTGGCAACAAGCACCAAAAAGTTCATAAAAAATGCATAGTGCTAAATTGACTCTCAGGCTTGATCTTGATGTGGTGGTGTAGAAATGACTCCAAGGACGAAGGCATCAGTTGAGGATGATGGAGCTGGTGGAGTGGCTTCTGGAGCTGGTGGCACTGAAGCTGTTGCTGGTGCTGATGAAGTTGCTCTGGTGTCTGTCACTGGCACTGCAGCAGATCTCTGACTTCTGGGAACTCTTGCAAATGCATCAGTAGTAGTCTTGCCCTTCTTCTCCTGCATTTCATCCTAAAGTTTCTCAACGACTGACTGTATCTCAGTGACCTTCATATCCAAGTCATAGAACTTCTGCTCCATGATTCTCTCCAAGCTCTCCTGGTTTTGTGTCAGGGTGGCCAATCCCTTCTCAATCCTCAGAGTGGAGGCAATCAAGTAGCCAAGATGATCTTGCTTGCTCTTCAGGAAGTACTGAGATGCCTCTTCAGCAGTTGGCATTTTAGCAGCCTTTTCAGTCCTTGAATTCTCCTTCTTTGCTTGTGCTTGCACAGAAGATGGTTCATCTTCATCCATCACTACTGTGCTGTCCTCAAAATCTGGGTAGATGGGCAGGTGTTCCTTGTCCAAAAGATAGGTGCCTATGCCCATCTTGGAGTTGATGAGCTCCTGAATCTGTTGGGCATACCCACAACTCCTCTTCTGGTCTGCAGCTATCCTCTTGATAGTCTCAACAATTAAGCTCATGACTTTGAACTTCTGAGGCACATCAAATATGTGTAGCAAATTAATTGCATGGCCTCTGATCATCTTGTGATCACCTGACTTTGGCAACAAGGTATGCCTGAGGATCCAGTTGATTGTTGGCAAACCTGACAGAAGGTAATGTACTAATCCAAATTTGTGTGTCTCAACAGCAGCATCTGGGATCTCTCTGTACATATGTGCCATGGAGTTGTGATCCTTCTTCTTCTTGGCATAGACATCCAAGTCATCTTCACTCTCCTTAGGGGCATTGATCAAATTGGCCCATTCTTCCATAGTTTATTGGTACCTGGTACCTTCAGACATCCAGACAATCCTTCCATCTGGGTAGAAGTGAGCTGTGGAGTAGAACTGCATAATAAGCTCATCATTCATTTTGTGAGCTTCCACCCAACAATTTTTTCTACCCCACAAGGCTTGAAACTATCATAGTACCCCACAAGACTTGAAACTATCATAGACTCCTGGATAATGCTATTCATTTTCCCTGATATACTTCTAGTCCACCCATCTCATGTCACAGACAATTGGCTTCTTATCAAGCAGTACTCTATCATAGAAGTCCTGATGTTCCTTTGTATGGAACCTGTAGTCCACAATAGTCCTTCTCCTGACAGCATAGGGATCTGTCAATCTCCATTGTCTGAGTCCTGCATCCTTCCTTAGCTTCATGTCCTCAGCTACTGGATGAGCATCATTGTGGTCTGGAATTTTGGGCTTCAACTTCCTCAAGACATGTGACTCACCATCTTCTTCTTCTTCAGCAGCTTCAGGCACTGGGGCCTTGTTCTTCTCAGCAGCAGGAATACTCCTGGTATTCCTCTTGGGTGCAGTCTTGGGCTTGGGAGCAGCCTTGGGAGCATCTTTGGGCTTAGATGGAGCAGCCCCTGATCTGATTGCATCTTCCATTAGCTTCTAAGCTTTAGGTGTTGGAGCAACAACCTCTTCCTCGTCTTCCATCAAAGAGGGTTTTCCAACTACTCTGGCCATAGTTTTCTTAGCTCTCTCTTTCCTTTTCTTTTCAGCCACTTCTTGCTCTTTGGGTTCAGATCCCAAAGTCTCTTGAGTTGATCCTCTGACCTTCAGCATAGGTGTTCTCTTGGCAGGAATTTTCCTGTTCAAGCCAGGCTTGGTGGCAGTAGCTGTGCCATATTCTTTCTTTAGCACCTTTCTGGATGTCGCTTCATCCTCTTCTGCCACATAATCCTCATCTTTAGAATCTGAGGTTCTCTTCTTTCTGGCCCTGGTGGCAGCTTTAGGCAAGTTGCTGGGTGTGCTCCTGCTACCCTCATCTGAGGAACTGGAGGGACTAGTGCCCTCACTCAAGTGAACTTTCTCTTCCTCTCTGTTCTGGCTGTCACTCTGATTAGACATAGTGCAAACTCTGATAGCAGACCCTGTGAATAGGTATAGATGAGATAGAGGGGGTGAGCATCACAAAGCATAGAGGTTTTTTTTGCAAAAGAACGAGTTAAAAACTTAGTTTTAGTTTTCCACAGAAAGCATTTCGGATCTACCGATTTGTAAACTCGGTGATACCGAAGCAGCTTTTGGAACCTAAACTAGTGAACTTGGTCAGACGGAGTCACAGTTCGGTGGCACCGAGACTGCTAGGGTTTCACAAAGTCCTGAACTCGGTCACACCGATTTGCAATTCTCGGTCAGACCGAGAATCACATGTGCACTAGCCTAAGCCAAATCAATGGAACCGATTTCTACAACTCGGTCGGTCCGAGATGATTTCGGCGGAAACCTAACCCTAAGTTCGGCGGAGGACTACTACAGCGGCAACAACGGTGAGGATTTCTGTTGATAACGGCGGAGACCAGCGGTGGGAGGCGGCTGGCGACGAGGAGGACGATCCATAGACCTAGGGAGACAGATCAGGCTGAGTGCGGGCGAAAAGATTTAGAGGAATTTCCAAATTTTGGCCCGGGGGAATATATATAGCCTGACCCTGTCGGTGTGACCGAGTGGAACGACTCGGTGGCACCGAGATGCATAACTGCAAGCAGTTGCTGCAACTCGGTGTGACCAAAAAGTTCAAATCGGTTGCACCGAGATTGAAAACCTAGATCGACTTAGTGATCTCAGTATGACCAAAAAGGATGAATCGGTCAGACCGAAAAGCACAAAGAAGTTTTGGAAGTTTAACTCTATGACGAATCGGGAACTCCAAGTGCTCCTCACACAGAGTGGTTCGAATCTAACTTGATCAAACTTTGTGATGTAGCATGAATAGAGTTTGAGACAAGAATAGCATAGATAGCTAGAGAGGGTTCTTAGGCATTCTTGTCCATCCACTTGGCAAAAAGAAAATAAGTCAAACAAGCAAAACTACAAGTGGATGTCCTCGGATGAGCAAAATATGCAAACGACATGCTCACACAATAAAATAGCAGATAAAATATGCGACAAAGCATGCGCAACCAATTCTAGCATCTATCAAGCAATTGGCGATGACTAGGTCATCTATAGATGAGTATTTTGACTTAGGAGTCAAATGAGAACATTTGATCATAGGTCATACTCATCATTTAAGCTCAAGTGGGGTTGCCACTTTTCCATAATGCATTGATGTGTTCACATCATTAGAGTTGCTCTAGCTCAATTCTTAGAGTAAAGCTCCCCCTAGATGTGAGATCCCCCTTTAGGGGGATGAACTAACCTTGGGTTTTGTCGATGTTGACTTCATGTAGGTGTTGAATATGTGGATGCTCTATGTTGATGTAGATCTTTTGGAGCAATCCTTTGGAGTGAGTTGCACTTTCAATACCTACACGGGTTAGTCCCACAAGGAACAAACAAGGATATCCATAGACATAGAGTGATGCACACACAAGATGATGTCTATGAAAGCATTGAGTTACCTTGTCCCTTGTCTTACCAACAAAAGGGTTTGTGACTCCATGAACTAGTGCAAGATGTGGAAATTGGTTGCACTTGTCCTTGCCAAAAAGATAAGAGTGAAGTATGTTGGCAGAGTCACCCTCATGAACTCTCTAGTTCTTCTTCTTCGGGATCCACACCATCTTGATGGGAATCCTTGGAGTTGTAGTCGTACTTGATGAAGTAGAACTTGACATAGTCTTGGGAACCCACTTGACCAAAGCCTTAGGAGCTTCTTCAAATGCATCAATATCCTCTTGAAGCTTGTCCTTGCCTTTCTGCTTGTGGTCTTGTGGTGGAAGATCATCTTGAGCTTGTGTCCCTTTGAAAGAAGTAGGATCATACTTCTCTTGTTGAGGATCAAACTTCGTCTTGGGGTATTGGTCTTCTTCCCACTCAACTCCATTGGCGCTGAACTTTCGTTCAAAACCAACACCTTGATTCTTCCGGTGCCTTCCTTGCTTGCGTACAATTTCCTCAAATTGCTTACTTCTGGCAAGGCTCTTGTAAACACCTTTCTCTATAATTCCCTTCAATAAGCTATTTTCTTGCTCAAGTGTAACTTGGCTAAGAGAATCATTAGTGGAATCAAGAGAACTACTAGAAGCAACAACATTGGATTTAGCATGATGACTGTTGTTACTACTAGAGGAAGAATCTTTCTTGTTCTTGTTACTAGACTTGACTTGAGGCATGTAAGTAGATAAGAGTAAACGCTTGGCAATGTAAGAAGAACTTTTCTTGCGAAGATCATCATTGATAGCTTTTAAAAACTCATGTTCTTGCTCAAGGTTGAGCTTTTCAAAACGTAATTTCTCACGAGTCCTTAAAAGTTCTCGATGATCTCCTAAGATAGTTTCATGAGCTAACTTAAGAGTGTTTAGTTCCTTAGTTAGAAGCTCAATCTTCTCCTTATCATTGTCATTCGTTTTATCTTGATTAGCATCATTAATTGACGTTTCATCATAGTATTCATCACTAGAGTTGTCAACAAGTAAATCATCATCACCTAGCAAGTCATCTTCATCACTATTGAAATCAACATACTCGGGGTGTAGTACCTTAGGGCCTTTAGCCATGAAGCATCTTCCAAGTCCTTCATTTGGTGAATCAAATATGTCATAGGAGTTGATTGACACAAGTGCTAGACCGGCAACACCTTCATCTTGAGTATGTTCTGAGTCGGAGTGATAGCTTCTCTCGGAGTGTTGTTCAGAGTCGGAGCCGGATACCCATTCACCAACATGAGCTTGATGTCTTCGTTTTGTGTAGCTCTTTGATGATTTGTCCTTCCTTTCCGAATCTTTGCTTCTCCAGGATGTTCTTCGTTCATAACGATCATCTCTACTCCTTCTCTCTCTTGGTGGTGATTCTTCTCTTCTGCTTCTTCTCTTAGGTGATTATTCTCTTCTCTTGTAGGGAGTCGTACACTCATTGGAATAGTGTCCGGGTCTTCCACAATTGTAGCAATTACGCTCTCGACTCGAAGATCTTTTGTCATTGTAGGACCTTGACTTAGAACTTCTTTCCTTGCTCCTACTCTAGTAGAACTTGTTGAAGTTCTTCATCATTAGGCTCAATTCTTCATTGAAGGTTTGTTTCTCACTTGATGATGTGGGAGCTTCACATGAGGTTTTGTAAGCACCACTTGACTTGTTGTGGAGCTCTTCCTTATCCTTGGGTGACATCTCATGAGCAACAATTCTTCCAATGACCTCTGTTGGCTTGAGATTCTTGTAATTGGGCATCATTTGGATCAATGTGCACACGGTATCATATTTTCCATCCAAGGCTCTTAGGATCTTCTTGATGATGAATTTGCCGGTCATCTCTTCACTTCCTAAGCCGTCAATCTCATTTGTGATGAGAGCAAGCCTAGAGTACATTTCAGCGACGCCTTCACCATCCTTCATCTTGAACTTGTCAAGTTGACTTTGAAGCACATCCAATTTGGATTCCTTGACGGAGTTGGTACCTTCATGCATGTCAATCAAAGTGTCCCAAATTTCCTTTGCATTCTCAAGACGACTGATTTTGTTGAATTCTTCAGGGCACAATCCATTGAAGAGGATATCACAAGCTTGAGCATTGTATTGCAGCATCTTCAATTCTTCCACGCTAGCTTCACGGTTTGGTTCTCTCCCATCAAAGAATTCACCTTGCAAGCCAATACACACAATAGCCCATACGGCGGGGTTATGTCCAAGAATATGCATTTTCATCTTATGCTTCCAACTAGCAAAATTAGTACCATCAAAGTAAGGACCTCTACGGTGATAATTTCCCTCGCTAGACGCCATACTCTCCTAGGTTGTGAAACAAAGGCTATGACCACCAAAAGCTATGGAAATCAAAGCAAATGGAGACCAAAGCTCTGATACCACTTGTAGGATCGAAAGTATGTCTAGAGGGGGGGGATTAGACTACTTGACCAAATAAAAGTTTAGCCTTTTCCCAATTTTAATTCTTGGCAGTTTTTAGCAAATTAGCACAAGTCAAGTAATCAACCTACACATGCAATTCTAGAGTATAGCAGCAGAATTTAACACAATTGCATATGAAGGTAAGGGGGAGGAGTTTGAGAAGGCAACCGCAATTTGTAGACGCGGAGATTTTTGAGCCGTGGTTTCGATAGGTGGTGCTATCGTACATCCACGTTGATGGATACTTCAACCCATGAAGGGTAATGGTTGGGCGAGTACACAGAGTGCTCCACCCACGAAGGGTCCATGAAGTAGCAACCTTGTCTATCCCACCATGGTCGTCGCCCACGAAGGACTTGCCTCACTAGGGGTAGATCTTCACGAAGTAGGCGATCTCCTTGCCCGTACAAACTCCTTGGTTCAACTCCACAATCTTGTCGGAGGCTCCCAAGTGACACCTAGCCAATCTAGGAGACACCCCTCTCCAAGAAGTAACAAATGGTGTGTTGATGATGAACTCCTTGCTCTTGTGCTTCAAATGATAGTGTCCCCAACACTCAACTCTCTCTCACAGGATATGGATTTGGTGGAAAGAGGATTTGAGTGGAAAGCAACTTGGGGAAGGCTAGAGATCAAGATTCTTGTGGTAGGTTTGGAATATCTTGACCTCAACACAAGTGTAGGTGGTTCTCTCTTAGAAAATGTAAGTTGGAAGTGTAGGCATGTTCTGATGGCTCTCTCCACGAATGAAGAGGAGGTGGAGGGGTATATATAGCCTCCACACAAAATCTAGCCATTACACACAACTTACTAATCTCGGTGGGACCGAATTAAGTAACTCGGTCAGACCGATTCAATAAACCTAGTGACCGTTAGGATTTTCGGTGGGACCGACATGCAACTCAGTAGGACCGATATGGTTAGGGTTAGGGCATAACGTAATCTCGGTGAGACCGATTACACAAACTCGGTGAGACCGATTTTTGTAATAAGCTAACCAGAGAGTTGGTCAGGTAAACTCGGTGGGACCGATTCGCTCATCTCGGTTGGACCGAAACGTTACGAAAGGGAAACAGAGAGTTTACATTGCAATCTCGGTGGGACCGATTGCTCATCTCGGTTGGACCGAAACATTACGAAGGGAAACAGAGAGATTACAATCCCATCTCGATGAGACCGAGATCCCTATCAGCGAGACCGATTTGCTTAGGGTTTGTGGCAGTGGCTATGCCATCTGAACTTTGTGGCGCCGGATAGAAAGAATCGGTGGGGCCGAGTTTGACTTTTGGTTTAGGTCATATGTGGATGTGAGAAAGTAGTGGAGGGTTTCTAAGCATATCACTAAGCACTTTGAGCAAGAACCTCATTAAGCAACACCTCATCCCTCCTTGATAGTATTGGCTTTTCCTATAGACTTAATGTGATCTTGGATCACTAAAATAGAAAATGTAGTGTCTTGAGCTTTGAGCTTGAGCCAATCCTTTTTTCCTTAGCATTTTGAGGGGTCCACTTTACTCATCCATGCCATGCCAATCATTGAGCTTTCCTGAAATGTTTATCTTGGAATAGCATTAGCTCAATGAGTTATATGTTGTTAGGAATTACCAAAACCACCTAGGGATAGTTGCACTTTCAGGTTTGCATGTGAATTTATTAGTAGGGTGGACCTACATTGGAGGTGCAGGACAGGATTCAATGATTGGATGCTCATTTTCAGTTGTATCGATTTCACCTCTTCCATCACTACGGACATGGATATCCTTGGTCTGATGAAGAATAGGCGCTATATTTCTGCTCTAAACCAGCAAATCAATTCAGTATGAAATTGTCCAGGGCAAAACATAACTGTATCAGATTGTCCAGTGCAGAACATGACAGATGCTAAGCGGAAGAGACATGTTTAAACCGAAAATACATGGTGTGGTATATGTTTACTAGATGCTTGATATTTGTGCAGACAGAGATGTCTACCCGTTGCTATTTGGCAAACAAACAAAGTGTCCACAATTTTGGTTGAACTGCACAAGAGAATAGTATAGTCAGTGCATGCAGTGCCATTTGAAAATAGACACAGAAAGATTGGATAGTCACTTCATGGACTGCAGAAAAGTAGTACTGTACTATTTATTGGACAACACTAGGTGCTTCATTGCTTTGGTATGATTATACAATGGGCATCATTTTGCCTAAGTTAAAGTTTTTATTCCGAAAACAGTCTCGCGGTGTGATCGAGAGAAGACCAAATCATATTGCAGTGGATGTTCCTCCATCATGTGTGGTTCATTCTCATGGTTCCAGCTGTTGGTGAAACCACTTACGTTTGCAAGAGGAATTGTAGACTTCACAAACAAATTTGTCTTTCAGTCTGTACTGAATGTTGGCCAAGAGAAGCATCCATGTTAGTATGAAGAACAGATGTTTTTTCTAGACCTTTGCTTTTGGAGCTATATATTTGTATGATCTGTGAATCATTGAGATGCATTAACATGTTGATCTTATGTATGGGAATCATACTAGTTAGTTTTAGTTGCGACGCAAGATCCGAAGTGGCTGATCTTTGCTTTTGGAGCTACATATTTGTATATGATCTGTGAATCATTGAGATGCATTAACAGTTACTTATTTCTGTTCGCTCAGTGTTTACAAGTTACTGATCGATCACTAGCTAGCCTACTAATGCGCTCCTGGCAGTTTTATTTGCGACGCAAGATCCGAAGTGACAGTTTTTTGAATAAAAATTCCTACCTCTGAAGAAACTGACAGGCTACACTATCCTACCTACTCGATCCTACACGGATAAATAGAGGATCACACACGTACTACCTCCTTTCCGATTTGCAGAGCTCAATTCAAGAAATGACCTACTTGATCCTACACGAATAAATAGCGGATCACGCACGTACTAGTACCTCCTTTCTGGTTTGCATGGCTTAATTCAAACCTCTCACCAACCAAGGTACTCCCTCCGTCCGGGTTTATTAGTCCCGTGAGCAAAGCAGCAAGACCAAGGCATGGCAATAATTAACGGCATGCAGAAGTTTAAGCCTAATTAATTCTAGTGATTTAAGTGGCTGCATGCATGCCCTCGGCTGCGACTCGTTGCATGCTGCTCCGCATACTGGCTGCGAGCGATTCTGAGTGCCTGCATGCAGCCGATCGTAATTAAGGCAGCTAACTGATGCGAAAAAGGATGCGCTTTAATTGTTGCGGGCTTTTTAAATCCGTGGAATCATTATTGACAAGGAGGGTGATGATTCGAGTGCACTCGTTTGACTACCATGCCCGCGTGCGCCCCAGACGGGACAGGACGACACAGTCATAATTTCAGTTTCTCTAGTTTTCCACGGCAAGCTTGCGCGCTAATCCATTATGCATTGAATTTCGATGACCGATGGCAAGTACTGTTTCTCGTCCTTCTCCGGTGGCACTGTGACCCAACTCGCCATATCCTCATAAGCCCCCACCGAGCCGACGTCGCTCACCACGTCCGCCATGCCCCCGCCCGTCCGCGGTAGGCGACGCCGTAGGTGGTCACCACCGGAATTAGTGTTCGTTTTTTCACCGGAAGGCAGACGGAGGGAGGAGGCATTCTATCTGTCTTTAGATGGCAATGCGGAGATCGAGGAGTTGTTGGAGGGCGACCGCTTGGCGGAGGAGCATGAGTTGTTGGAGCGTGACCGCCTGGCGGAGGAGCAGCGTATCGCTGATTTGCGCCGCCAGCGGGACATGGAGCAGCAGCGCACCGACGCTCTGAGTCACGAACAGAGAGCCCGCAACTGGGCCGACTACATGGAGTCCGGTGCCCGGCAAATAGCCCTGGAGGATGTCGAGCACGCACGCGTTCACGACGCCGATTTTTACTACCATCTCGTCAAGTGGGTTTCCCGCTTGGAAGCCGAAGCTTCGATGGACCATGCCGGCATGGAAAGGGCCAACACGCGTGAGCAACGCGCTCTATCGCACCTCTTGCAAGTCCGAGGCAAGGCGCAGGATGCTGGTGCCGGCGTTTAGCGTGTACCACAGATGGCGGCCGACATCGTCTAGTTATCTAAGAGTAAGTTAGTACTTGTACGCTACTAGAGTATTGGTGGGAGTAGAGAGTTAACTTGGCTATGATGGTTGTCAACGTGGAATTTCAGTACTCTATATGTGGATCAGACCTGTTACTTTGCTCTGAATGTTGAACTTTCCGTTTAAACGTATGGAATGGGCTGTTATTTTTTAAAATGGGTTGTATTTGTCCTTCATGGGTTTAGAGGCTGACTTGTGGGCCTACCAAGTTGACGCGTACACAATCAGGAGATGATTGTACGTGGAGTGGATGACAGCAGGGACCCGCCAAGGTCATGGCAGTACGCAAGCAAGTGCCTCCTTATTTCAAGCCAATAAAAAATGGCTCCTCCTAGTGAATTTCTACATCTGGGTCCCATGCCATTGTGAACGTAGTCAATAAATGAGAGAATTGCACAACGAGCGGCTGACACCAAGGACCCAGCAGCTCGCCCAGTTATTTTTGGTTTGGGTTAATTTGATATATGCCACTCCAAATCTGGTGTTTCTGAGAAATGCCACTGCAATTTCCAAACTTTGAAAAATGCCATTTCATGCCATTTCTAGTGGCATTTTTCGAAGTCTGGAGTGGCATTTTTCAAAGTTTACAAATTGCAGTCGCGTTTTTCAAAGTTTGCAAAAATTGCAGTTGCATTTTTCAAAGTTTGGAAATTGCAGTGGCATTTTTATGAATCGCCATAATTGGAGTGGCATTTATCTAATTTGTTTTTGAGACGGAAGCAAGGTGTCAACTGGGCTGTGCGGGACACTCTGGCCTGTCTAGACAGCCTTTTCTTTTATGTTTACCACAGACCAGCCGAGTAGTTTTTCTTTCTTTCTGAAAATGGCTAGCCCAGTTTTTTTGTGATTTGTCAAGTAAGTCGCTTTATCAGGCCTGTTGGGCTGCAAATCTTCTTTCAAGACGAGGTTGAGCTTCATTCGGCTGGCCGAGAAAATGGCCTACCAGTAATGAGAAATGGGCTATACATTTTTAAAACACATCAAACCAGCAATTAGTTTCAAATATCTTTTTTTCATTTCGAGATTTTAAATTGCATTGATTTTTATGCGTGGACAATTTATTGAATTTTATATTGATATACATTTATTTTTAAAATCAGTCTGAATGTGACTCGAAATTTCGGGATTAAAAATAGTTCAGACCGCACCGACACATGCAAAATTTCGTATAATTTTTTAACCATGGCCACAATATGGGCTGTAATACTAACAAAAAGAATATGGGCTCCAAAAAACCCGTAAGAATTAGCAAATGGGCTGTAAATTATTTGAAATAATGGCAGATGGGTTCTATGCTGTTTCCACATATTTGAGGCTTTCCTAAAAAAAGGTTGACGCACAAGCAGTGACTGTTGGATGTCCATCCAACGGCCGTTGTGCTTCTTCAATCTCTGTTCTTCCTGCTCCAGCCGCTCAAACAAGCGCCGGCGGGACTGCCTGCTCCCTCCTCCCCACGGCCGGCTGTGCTGCCGCACAGGCCTCACCGCCCCACCGCACTCCCATTGTTGGGATAGCCATCCCTCTACTCACCCACACATGCTGTTATTCTCTGGCGACGGCAGACGAACCAGTAAACCCTCGTACAGTCGTACTCCCCTCCGCGTGGGAAACAACTGCCGAGTCTTGCCTGGCTCCGTGTTGTTCCCTTCCTAGGCCTCGCCGTCGTCCACCGCCCTAGTGCTCTCGGTGTGGCGTGGTCAACGTGGTCAACGACTGACATGCATCTGAAGTGGACTGTACGTGGAGAGGCTGACAGTTAGGTCCATGGCCGCATGCAAGGAGATGCCTCCTTATTACTGGCAAAATAATGATTCCTCCACCTGACATCTGGGACCCACCAAAAGGGCCTCTGTATTTCACGAAAAAAAGTTACCGCCGCTGACAGCTCGGACCCACCAGCTATATCTTCGCACGCAAGGAAGTGCCTCCTTATTACGCACAAAAAAATGAATACCCCCTGCTAGCTGGGACCCAGTATAGTGGGCCTACTAAGTTGACGGGGACGAAGGGCTTAGTCAACTTAGTCAATATGCACGATTCTAGCTCGATTGACCGTACGATGTCCATCCAACGACCGTAGTGCTTCTTCAACCTCTGGTCTTCTTGCTCCAGCCGCCCAAAGCAGCGCCGGTCGTGCCGCATGCTCCTGCCTCCCGTGGCCGGCTGTGATGCCGTGGAGGCCTCACCGCCTCCTACTACTCCCACCACTGGCCAGGCCATCCCTCTACTCACCCACACCCCCTGTTATTCTGCGGCGACGGCAGCCTCACACTGCAGCCGGACCAGTGGACCCTCGTACTCCTCTCCGCATGGGCATTCACTGCCGCATCTTCCCCGGCTCTGTGTCGTCCCCTTCCTAGGCCTCGCCGTCGTCCACCACCCTGGTGCTCTCGGCGCGGCGTGGTCAACGTGTTCAAGGAACGAGTTCCATCGGACGTGGACTGTACGTGGAGCGACTGCCAACTGGGTCCACGACCGCAGTAAGGAAGTGCCTCCTTATTACACAGAAAATAATGATACCTCCACCTGACAACAGGGACCCACCAGACGGGCCACCATATTTCGCGAAAAAAAGTTTCCCCCCTGACTGCTGGGACCCACCAGCTACATCTTTGCACGCAAGGAAGTGCGTCTGGGCAAGAAAAAAATGATTTGCCCCCCTGACTGCTGGGACCCACCAGCTACATCTTCGCACGCAAGGAAGTGCGTCCGAAAAAAACCCGATTCGCCCCCCTGACTGCTGGGACCCACCAGCTACATCTTCGCACGCAAGGAAGTGCCTAACAGTCGGGACCCACCTGGTCGAAGCGTACGTAGCGTTGTCATTCTGGTCGCGAACGGGTACGTACATACTGGTGGATGTAGAGGCGCGCACGTGTCGTAGTAGAGGTGCGCACATAGAATGTACACGTACGTACAGCGACCAGGGTGCAAGAAAGAAAATATGGCCACATACGTACATATGGGTGGGGTCTCGAACGCCTACTCGTGCATACATACGACCATGGCTCGTGTACATGGCTGGGTCAGAACGGAGAAACAACATCATCGTCGTGTTCATGGGGAGCCAACCGACTGGGTCGGAACAGAATGCATCGTCGTGTTCATCGGGAGGGCTTGGACGGAACATGCGATGGAAACGAGGCCTGGCGTACCGCAGAACGGAGGAAACGACCTTGTGTTCAATCGGCCACATTCAAAATGGGATCCTGTTCATCGGGAGGGGTCTGGCGTACCGCAAAACGGAGGAAATGGACCTCCTACGGTCGAAACGGGGGTCCTGTTGATCGGGAGGGGTGTGGCGTACCGCAAAACGGACAAAACAAACTTGTGTTGGAGCGCTACGGTCGAAACGGGGGTCCTGTTCATTGGGAGGGGTGTGGCGTACCGCAAAACGGGACTCCACGGGATACTGTTCATCTCCACCGTCGACCTCCTCTAGCCTCCACGGGCTACTATTCATCCACCATCGACCTCCTCCAGCTTCCACCTGTGACTGTTCATCCACGAGCTCCTATTCATCCAGCCTCCACCTCGCGCTACTCCACCGGCTACTGTTCAACCACCCCTCTCCACGGGCTCCTGTTCAACCACCCCTCCACGGGCTACTGTTCATCCACCCCTCCACTATCTACTGTTCATCCAGCCCTCCACAGGGTCGTCCTGTTCATCCAGCCCTCCACGAGGTCCTGTTCATCCAGCCCCAACCGACTCGATCGATCGGGGTCCTGTTCATCCAGAGGCAACACCATGGGTCCTGTTCATCCACTCCCACCGCTCAATGTTCGTCCAAACCCCCCGCAACACTCACTGTTCATCCAGAGAGGCAGCATCGATCGGCTTTAGTTAGCAGCAGTAGTGAAGGAATCGCTCGATTGGGTTCAGTTAACAGCCATCGATCGATCGCTCGGGTTCAGTAACGCGTAGCCTGCAGTGCAATCGCTCAGGTTCAGTTAGAGCCCAATGCCTCGCTTGGGTTCAGTTAGAGCCAACGCCTCGCACACACGGGCGTACGTGTACGAGAGAAACGTGCATTGCTGGGCCCCCGACCACCCACCGTAACCGGGAACTCCCCGAAATTTTCCTCGCCCTCGCTTCTACCATTTTTTTCCCATCATGGACGGCCCAAAGAATGTCATGCAGCTGCGTCTCCGGCCTGCCCAGGACGAAAAGCCCATTTTATGTCATGATTTTTTGTCATAGAAGTAGGAGCCCACCACATCTATGATGATACTGGGTTTTGTCACAATTATCGTCATAGAAGTGTCATAAGTATGACATAATTTTTTTCGTTCGGCCCAAAATGTCACGAATGTGTCTTTTTTTTGTAGTGGTCAAGACCGAGCCCATAGCGGAGATGACGCTCGGTTGGCGCACTAGCAGCGCTGACATTGTCATCAATGAGGGAGGCCGGCATGCCTCCTCCTCAGCTCCTTCACGCTTCGTTAAACCGAAGACGGAGCCGGGGCTCGCCACCGTGAAAACGGAGCCGGGGCTCCCCGCCGTGAAGATGGAGCCCGGTGCAGGGGAGCTCGACGACACGATGGCGTCGAAATGGGCACGTGATGACTGGGTGCACATGGAGATGGAGCGGGAGCGCCGTGCCCTAGAGCAGTTCGAAGCTTGGCACCGGGGCCATGACGAGGGAGGCGTCATCGTCCTCGATGATAGCAACGACGACGACGTGCCACTACCGCCACCAGTCCGCCAGGGTAACGCCGGGCAGGGGTCCAGTAGGGGTGGCCGCGTCAAGGAGGAGAAGGCCGCCGATGACAACGGTGAGGATGGCAGCGACGTGGGCGACTTCGCCGCACTCAGCGACTTCTTCGGCCCGTAGTTGTAGTTGCGGCCTTTTTTTAATAACTTTGCTATGTAAAATGTTGAACATGTCGAATATATGCCCAGTTTGCCGAATTTTAGCCGAACTTTGCCGAATACTCTCTTTTTAAACATAAACGACGTCTGGGGGGCGGCCCTGGGGTCAGCGACTTGGAACTCACTCGCCCCCATGCCGATTTTTTACGCCGGCTCGTCCCCAGGTGACGATTTTATGCGCCCCCTGGGGAGCCAACAACTGGAGATACTCTAAGGATCGAAGGTAAAAGGAGGCAGGGAACACAATGTTTACCCAGGTTTGGGCCCTCTTAATGGAGGTAATACCCTACTTCCTGCTTGATTGACTTTGATGAGTATAGGGGTTACAAGAGTTGATCTACCTCAAGATCATAATGGCTAAACCCTAGATGTCTAGCATGTATGATTGTGATCATCTCTACGGACTACGCCCTCCGGTTTATATAGGCACCAGAGGGGACTTGGGTTGTATAAAGTCGGTTTACAGAGGAAGGAAACTACACATTCGGACGCCAATCTTGCCATCCACGCAAAGGAGACTCCCATCCGAACATGGGAGAAGGCCTTCTATCTTGTATCTTCTCGGCCCATCATTCCGGACATGGCACATAGGCCGGCTCCCCGAGGACCCCATAGTCCAGGACTCCCTCAGTAGCCCCTGAACCGGGCTTCAATGGCGATGTATCCGGTGCGCAGATTGTCTTCGGCATTGCAAGGCGGGTTCATTCTCCGAATACTCCAAAGCAGTCCTTCGCACATAATAGATGTATCCGACTCTGTTTAATAATTACAACCTTAAGCTGTAAGGGCAAAAATACTCAAAACAAAGTAAGCCAAGTCCATAGGCGATTTTTCCGGCGAGGTGTTATGTCCTGGCCTTGTTAGTATTCTGAACCGTTTTACAGCCCCCGCTTCATGTTTCAAGGCACAGTCATAGGCACGTCTTGTCAAAGCAGGGATCATGTCCCCTTATCACGGGATTCTCATCAATAGGGGTTTGGGTAATCCAACCGTGCCGTTCACATGTCCCCTTGGGAATATGCGAGGTTTAAGGCTTATGAGGGACGCTTGATATCCACTGCCTTTATAAGAAGATAAGGATCCGTCTTTTTACCCCACGCCTTCTTCCTCCTGAGCCCATCTGCCATTCGAGCTCCAGCGCCCAAGTTCCAATCTTTTCCATTGCCACCAAACACCCTACCCATGTCCGGATCTGGAGTGTAGGGTAAGTGGATGGCTTCCTCCATTACAGAGAAGAACATCAAGGAGCTTCGGGAAGCTGGGTACTTGGCCGCAGACATAGTCCACCGGCTCCCTGCCAAAAAGTAGATCATTCCCACCCCGGAGCCTAATGAGAGGGTAGTGTTCATCCCCCATTTCCTTCGCGGACTAGGATTTCCCCTTCATCCCTTCGTTCGCAGTCTCATGTTTTACTATGGGTTAGATTTTCATGATCTAGCCCCAAATTCCTTCCTCCATATTTAGGCGTTTATCATCGTGTGCGAGGCGTTCCTCCATATTCCCCCCACTTTGGCTTGTGGCTCAAGGTCTTCAATGTGAAGCCTAAGGTGGTCGACGGTCAACACGCGGAGTGCGGCGGCGCCATGGTGAGCAAGCTTCCCAATGTCACTTGGCCCAAGGGGACCTTCATGGAGACCGTCAAAGGGTGGCAGCAGGGGGGTTCTACATCACAGAACCCCGCGACGCCACATGGGCCGCCGCTCCCGAGTTCAAGTCCGGGCTCCCGATGCGGCTTACATCCTGGCTCAATAAGGGTCTAGATTAGGAGCCGTCCGACGAGGTGACGATGCTGCAGAGTTGCGTCAAGGGTATGATAAACAAGAACACCAGTCTGGCCAGCGTGATCCAGGTGATGCTTTTTTGCCGAATTCTCCCTTGCCAACGCCAGACTCTATATATGTGGGAGTTTGACCCAGCCAGTCCTCGGACCCTGCAGTAGTTCTTCGGCACAACACACGAAGACATATGTAAGCTATTTTTCAAGGCTCAGAAGTCGTGGCCGGAGACGACCAAAGACCTTGGTCTCGACTGCACTCATCCGGCCACTCCCGTAAGTTTTCTGATGACCTCAATTTGTAAATCCAAGGAATATACCGAGCTTTCCATCCTCCCCATAGGGCTGGACAAAGAAGGCAGAGCGGATCCAATGTCCTGCTCCACTGCCCGAAGACTCAACCACTCCTCTATTGACTAGGATGCTGGTGCCGGCACCGTATCAGGCACCAGAAAAGAAAGCTAAGAAGAAGAGCAAGGAGACCAGAGGTGGCCTCTGCAGTAAGGGTGATTTGGACGTCGTGTCCCAAGACACCAAGACTCTCTCCTCTCATGATGAAGATGTAGAGGAGGAAGAGAGCAACTCTCCCCTTAAGGAGGGGAAAGAAGAAAAGGGCGGCTTCCGCGGATCTAGAGGCGGAGGTGTCCAAGAAGGGGAAACTCTCCCTTTCGGATGATTCCAAAATGGATGCCGATGCCATCCCCGAGTGGCACCCCAGGCCGAAGCCCCTGGCCGGATCATAAGTATACAAAGACACCATTCATATATCCGGTTTCATGCCTTATGGTTCTAACATATTGAATTGAACGTTGCAGCCTAGCTTGCGATCTCCCCCAACGATCATCGTCATCTGGTAACTCGCTAGGGCAGAACGTGATGGAGAGCGAGTCGCCTCCGCAGGTATCTCCACCCACTGCTATGGACAACACTGAAGTGTTGTTCCGAAGAACCTCTCCAGGTCACGGGGAGGTGCGGGGTGCCGTGAAGGTGATGACGGAGGGTAGTACCTCTGTTGCCGAAAAGAGGGGGAAATCGACCCTCATGGAGACCGACGACGGGGGCCATGCTCAATTCGGCCCCCAACCGAATATTATTCCGGAGATCCATATGGTTCTGGAATCGGGTGAGCAGCCTCCTTCGAGAGAAGGGGGCGTGCCATCTCCACCGGCGTCCTCTATCAACCCGGAGGTGCCGGACACTCTGGTGGAAGCGCTTCAGAGTGCTTCCACCGTGGAGGAACAACATACCCTTATGGGTACGGTGGTTGAAAAGGTTTGGTCCGCTAAAAACGGATTGAACGAAGCCTATACCAGCCTTTTAACATGCTTTGAGGTATATGACACAATATATTTTTGGCTGTTTGCAAAAGGAATGCCTGTGTATAAATAGTAGCTCCCAAGACTCTGTTCGACGTTCGTGAGGAAAGGCCGAACAAAGGATCGAATAATGCTTCACATGAGCTAACATATATGTCTCTTTTAATGAACATGCTTCGATGCTGGCGGCAACCTCGCATGCCGCCGAAGTGTCCGAACTAAAGCAGAAGTTGGAGGAAAAGCAAGGTATGCGATACCGAAGCATATCTGAAATGATATGAGTTCTGATTTGTTATCTAAATGAGGTTTATGATTACGCTCATAGTTGACGTGTCTGAGGTCGAGGCCCTCAAGAGCGCGCTGGCCGAGGCCAAGAAGGAGGCAGACAAGGAGCGAGCCGCCCGCCGAAAACATGAAGCGAGGTTGGATGAAGTCCAACAAGAGATCAAGGATGCTATAAGAAAATGTGAGTCCTTGGAGCGCAAGGTGCCGGATCGAGACTCCGAACTTGCTACGGCGCTCCAAAGTGCGAAGGAGGCCCGTGTTGAAGCCGAAGGCACCTGTCGAGAGATCCGAGAGGCCAAGCAGATCGCGACGGGTAAGGCCTTTAATATGCAGAGCAAATTTGTAAGGAGAAAGTATACGTTACTAACACGCATTTGGAGTTCCCAAGGAGCATTTGCGGATCTACCCCGAAGTATTGTTGATGCTGCGGATTTCTTCCAAGCCAAAGAGGGGAGTTGAACAGAGAAGCTGTTCTGGTTGCAGTACCTTGCGCCAGAGCATCCTGTGCCCCTCAGTGATCAGCTGAAACAGCTGACCGAGCTGCATAGGGTGGCCAAACTGGCCATGAAGCATGTTATAGTTCGTCTTTGGCAGCCGAACCCATACCCAGTAGCTACTTTGGGCTTGTGAAACGACTAGTCAATGCCTGTCCATGGCTTGACTCTATAAAGCGGTTAGTCTATATCAAAGGTGCCTGGATGGCCTTGGCCTGTGTCAAGGTGCAGTGTGCGAAGATGAATGCCACCAATCTTGCAACCGAGGGACCGCCCGCAGGCAAGGAGCACCATATGCCGGAGCGGTATTTCAACGACATCCTTGAAGGATACCGCATTGTAGAGGGCCAGTGTTTGAAGGACATCATTTTTGAATGAATGTATCTATGCTGCCCAAACTTTGCATTTATGAAAACAAGTGGTTTGTATAATATTTTTCTTGTTTCATCTGAAATTATTTCCCCTCCATTGCGTCCGTTTATTGAATCTGAGAGTTGGCCAGTCGTCGGCTTCAGCCCTTCATGTAGATAGTATGGGGGTGTTCGGAACAACACAAAAATACACTTAACCCAATGACCTGGTCCTTGAAGGAGGTGTTAGTGCGGCGAACCAGGCAATCAGACTATGCGGCTTTATTACTCTCACTTAGCCATAGGAGTTTGACAATAAGATTGTAGGCGCAGCCCCTGGTATTGTTTGATGGTCCAAAAATGGGTGCTGTAGATGCCCGTCCCGGTGAAGACCGGTCCATCGCATAACGCAGAAAAATCGCAAGAGATTTCTAATTAGTCTCCGAATAGCTGACCAGCTCTCGCTGCATCATGACAGTCAGTTTTCGGCCTTCTCTACTGAGGTGTTTATCCGGATGAGCCAGAAACACAATTGCAGTAGTTCTCCCTTTACTACCTTAGCCGAACAAGCGGAATGTAAGGTAGTAACCACAGGAGCCGGTCAACCCAACTATTGACCAAAGACATGATTCGGAGCCGATGCATATAATGCTATATTCAGGACGCCGAATTGTACTATAAAAAGTGTTTAGACTTATTGTATTTTGAAGAAGTGTACACGGCTGAATGGAGCCCCTGGCGATTTAAGTCGTGCCGAGGTGTACATGACAATCAGACTAAAGAAAAAGAGGGAATACAGATTAAGAAATAAGCTAGTACCAAATAGGTTGGGCGAAAAACTGTTTCCATTATAGTTTGATTGATATGTCCAAATGTATTTGGACAGATAATGCTATAAGCATCGAGGCTATTTTACATGCCGAGCATAACGGAAAGTTGTGTACAGGTACTAAAAAGGGGAAGAGGTGATCTTTGAAGATCCTTTAGATACTCTGCCATACATCTACGCTGCTTTTCGCCTTGGTATGTGGTCCTTTGAGAGGATCACTAAGCAGGTTTTCATAAGGGGCCGGGAAAAGGGCCCTTGGCACCATAAAAAGGTGATGTGGGTTGTAGGGAACCTAAAAAACAAAGATAAGAAAAAGGTAGATATGAGGGTCCAGGTACGGTCGAGCCGTATTGTGGACTTTATCCTTGATATGCCTCCATCGTCACCCATGGTACCTTTAGTGCATAGTTATGTGCACACGGTACATATGCCACAATTCAGTTGGGTCTAAGACAGAGGCCGAATTGCTAATCGAGCTCCTGACGAGATGGACTGTTATTCTACAGGGTAGTCCGGACTCGTTTGACAGGGTCCGGGGGCTTGATTGCTGATGTGGAGTTTGGCTTGATAAGGCTGACCTGTACTTCTGCTGGGAGGGCCGCGGTGTGTTCCTCAGTACGGAGGGAGCGATCCATGTTTCCATGGACTGTTATAACACCATGTGGTCCTAGCATCTTGAGTTTTAGATAGGCATAGTGCAGGACCGCATTGAAGTGGGCAAGCGCAATTCGTCCGAGCAATACGTGATAGCCACGCAGAAAGGGACGATGTTAAAGATCAAGTCTTCGCTTCGGAAGTTGTCCGGTAAACCGAAGACAACCTCCAATGTGATTGAGCCCGTGCAGTGGGCCTCTACAGCAGGTATTACTCCTTTGAAGGTAGTTTTGGTGGGCTTGATTCTTACCCGTTTTGCAGACTGTGTCCTGATAGAGCAGGTTAAGACTGCTGCCGCCATCGATGATGACTCTCGTGAGGTGGAATCCATCGATAATTGGGTCGAGGACCAACATGGCTGAACCTCCATGATGGATACTGGTCGGATGGTCTCTGCGACCGAAAGTGACTGGGCATGCTGACCATGGGTTGAATTTTGGGGCGACTGGCTCTATCGCATAGATGTCCCTTAATACGCGCTTGCACTACCTCTTGGGGAAAATTTCTTCTGTCACCCTGTGTTCAGTGGGCGAGGCTCCTCGTCGTCATCCTCGTTGGGCGACCCTTTCCCCGTGTGCTCGGTGTTTAACTTACTGGCCTGTTTAAAGACCCAACAACTTCTGTTGGTGTGGTTGGAAGGCTTGTCAGGGGCGCCGTGAATTTGGCAAGGTCGATAGAGTATTCGGTCCAGGCTAGATGAACTGTCTTTGTTTCTTTTGAATGGTTTCTTCTGCTGACCGGGTTTGGAGCCACTGAATCCGGGGTTGACTGCCGTGTCTTCGACATTGTCAAAGTTGCTCCTATTCTTGTTTTTGTTGCTTCGGGGCCTGCCGTTGCTATTTATGGCTTTAGAGGTGCCAGGGTCGCTTGTACTGTTGCTGCTATGGGCTAGCCAGCTATCTTCGCCTACACAAAAGCGGGTCATGAGTGATGTGAGGGCTTCCATGGACTTCGGCTTTTCTTGGCCGAGGTGTCGAGCGAGCCATTCGTTGTGAATGTTGTGTTTAAAGGCTACTAGAGCCTCAGCGTCCGGATAATCAACAATTTGGTTCTTTTTAATTAGGAACCAGGTCCAGAATTTTCTGGCTGACTCTCTAGGTTGCTGGATTATGTGACTGAGGTCATCCGCATCCGGAGGCCGGATATAAGTGCCTTGGAAGTTGTCTCTAAATGCATCCTTCAAGTCTTCCCTGCTTCCAATAGAGTTTTCTGGGAGGCTGTTTAACCAATGCCAAGCTGATCCCTTAAGTTTTAGGGGAGGTACTTGATGGCGTGTAAATCGTCACCGCGATCCATGTGAATGTGGAGAAGAAAGTCTTCAATCCATACTACAGGATCCGTCATGCCATCATATGATTCAGTGTTCACGGGTTTAAACCCTTCTGGGAACAAGTGCTCCATTACCTCATTGGTGAAGCATAGGGGGTGTGCAGCGCCTCTGTATCGGGCAACGTCATGACGCAATTCAGATGGAGTCCGTATGCGGTTTGCGGACCGGGAAGGTGTGCTTGCCGCGCCAGGCCTGATGGCCATCTTCTCGCGCTGGGGCACGCCACCTTGATCCATAGATTGATCTGGTCTGATCGGCTCTATTATCCAAGTCCTTTCGTTGGTCATAAGTGTATCCTGCAGCCGCTGTCCCTCTGCCTTTATGGTGGGGTGGTGCATGCTGGTGTTCGGCTTGAGTTTCCACTCCGTCCCGGCCGTGTGGTGGTCGGTCAGGTCCGTCAGCATCGTTATGCGTTGACGGTATAGGCTCTGGGGCCTCATCATCGAATTGGGGTAGCAGCTTGCGCTTCGGTAACTCTTGGTTGGGCGTTTGAAGCCGTATTCCTCGGCTGCCAGGACATTAGTCCATCTGTCATTGAGCAGACCTGATCAGCTTGAAGCTGCTGCAGCTTCTTTTTCAAACTTATTGTCGTGGCTATTAGCCGGTGCTTAAAGCGCTCTTGTTTGAGGGGTTCCTCTGGCACGATGAAATCTTTGTCGCCAAGGCTCTCGTCCTCTTTGGAGATCGGTAAGTAGTCAGTATCCTCCGAGCCCTTGTTCCTGATAGGATCGTCGGGGTTGACTTGCCCAGCCATCTGGAGTATTGTTGTCTCTGGTGCCAGTATTGCTGTCTTTTTCGTGACGCAATTTCAAGCGGCGCCGCTGACGTCGATGCTTTGGTGGTGCCATGGGTGGCTTGTCCTCGACTGGATCCTTCCCACCATCGCCGTCATCCTCTTTGGGTGTGTCCACCATGTACACGTCATATATGGAAGTGGCCGTCCAGTGTCCGGTAAATGGCGTGTTCTGGCTTTGCTCTTCTCCGGCATCGTCGTCTATGCTGTCGATGTCTTCGGAAGCATAATCGAGCATGTACTACTAGGAAAAGGCCTACTAGTGGCGCACCAGTTTTGCCTACTAATGGCGCACTACTGGTGCGCCACTAGTACCACGCCACTAGTATTATATACTAATGGTGCACCACTGGTGCGCCATTAGTATCTGGTATACTAATGGCACACCACGCCGTGCGCCATTAGTATCTGGTATACTAATGGCGCACCACGCCGTGTGCCATTAGTATAGAGCAGCATGCGCCATTAGTATGCCTCCTAGGGGGCCATATTTACCCATGTGCTTTGGCATACTAATGGCGCACTGTGGGGTGATGCGCCATTGGTATCCTTTGGCATACTAATGGCGCACTGTGGTGTGATGCGCCATTAGTATTAATATTAGGTTTTTTTTCTCTGATTTTTGCACAGGTTACAAAATATATTATTTGACAGAATATAGACAGCACCACACAGCAACAACACATTCATCGAATACAATAGAACGTTAGTCTCCAAATACAATTCATCATATTAGTCTCCGAATTCAAAAGACCGAACAAAGGTAGAACATTACAAGTCTCGGAGACCGTGAGTAGCGAGTTTGTCTTCACATTACAAGTTGATATCGATCATCTAAACTACCATCACATAGAAGAGAGCTGCGGTCATCACGATGAGCATCATCGCGATGAAACTAGTCTTCATCCGGTTCCTCCAATGCTCCCTCCTCTCCCCCTAGATAGCGGGCGTATCTAGATTCCGCCTCCGCCCTAGTGGTGTACCCTTTGTAACTGTTACCGCTGAAACGGTGAACCTGTTTCTAACACTCCTCCCAGTCGTTGTAGACTCCGGGAACCTTACCCTTGTACACGACATACAACGGCATCTCTATGCACAAGCCAAATAATAGACAATACATAAGCAATATATAAGTATGCAACAAAAGGATCGGAAGAGAAAAGCAATACATTAATAGCACGATTCATGGTCCTACTAATAAATAGCATCGATTACATCTAAGTTGAACGACTGTCCAAACCAAAGAGACATACAAGTTCATTAAAGTTTAATTACAACATGAGCTAATCGATGTTTCAGAACTACAAATAGCATCACTACTTTTGACTCGACTCATGGGACCGGAGTGTGGATGAAGCCGCCGTCTTTCGTGATGGTCATGAAGTCGCGGGTGTTGTCAGCCTGCATTTGAAGCGTTGTGTCTATCTCATTGTTGGACGGTTGATCTTTGAGGTAGAACTTCCCCGAGGTACGAAGGACATCTTGATGGATGATTTCTGCAAACTCCGACTGGATGCGAAAGAATTCTTGTCGGAGGTCCGCATCCTGGATTACCGCCAAGCTTGCGGCCCAATCTTTGACATTATTTGGTAGCAGAAGGTGATTATGGTCCCGTACGATCGCCCTCATGTGATGGAGGGCATAGTAGGCATCCTTCTGACCGCCAGGCGGCTCCTTGATGCATGGGAACGTCGTATTGTGGGTGAACACGTGCCTGTCGTACCTACGAACTGGCCTCTTAAAGGTGCCTCCAGATGTGGCGTAGCCGGGGAGAGGATCATCAAGAACTTTCTTGATATTTGTGTAGTCTATCTTGGAGTCATAGTCCGGGTCGAAATACGTGGCTGTGGAATATTTCAGGCTAAAGAGGATGAGTGTGCAATGTGTGCACTGCACAGAACACGGATTGTTAGAAAAAAAAGAACGATCAAAATCTAAGAAATCATATGTTACGGGGCGGTGAGGGGATGACTTACTCGGGAAAGTAAGGCACGAGGAAGTTGTCCTTATCTGGGTTTGCCATAATGACGCCTTCGAGGTGTGAACTCACGACTTGCCGGTCCCCAACGCTGCCCAAGATCTTGGCACGCATGTAGAAGGGGTCGACCATCACGATGTCCAGGGTCTTGTCTCGAATGATCCACATCTCCATACTCAGCAAAAACAGCCGAACAAAGGTGTAGTGCAGCGGATGAAGATTAAACATAGCAAATATGTCATCAAACCGCAGGACGATCGTACCCCCGATGGTGCCATCCACAAAGCCCTTGCCCTCTGGCACCTTGACCACAAAAACCAGGTATGCCACATCATTCTGGGAGAGACGCCGCTTCTCCAAAGAAAGAACACTATCATGCAGACTCCGCATAGCACCGGTTACAGCATTGAGCATATTTTTCGGTAGCATCGCCCTACCCGCCACATGCACCTCCTCGAGATATCCTTACGTGAAGGTGGCCCATCCTGAGCACGGATCGTACTCGGTGCCGGCTGGCTCGCACCGGCGCCCTTGTTAGTCTTTCGTTTCTGTCCCTTCTTCTTGATCTGCTGTAATGGGACCGAGTTCTGCTCACAGACCGCCTTCTTCAGCATGTTGGGGCTGGTAATATTTCGCACCTCAGCTATCTGAGGCTCGGTGAAGGCGGGAGCTGGAGGCGTCTCCTGAGAACTGAACGCCAGACGACGCCTGTTGCAATTGGATTTCTCTGCTGTACCAGCTAGATCGCGGTCATCTTGGTTGGGTTCTTGAGAAGGAGGCCCACAGAACTCGTCACCGTACCCATGTTCGGCAAAGTACTTATTGACGTAGGTAAATGTACCGTCGTTGTTTTCATCGTCGTCCGGATCCTGTGCCATATGCATGTCTGAATCCTGTGCCATAGGGATGTCCGGCATGTCCGGTAGCATTGCGGCGTTCTTTCCATGGCATGGCGCCGGCACGTCTGGCGGTCTTGTCTGTGGGGTGGTGTCCCCCGCCCCCAAACGAATCTGGCTCTTCGGCTAAAGCAGGGGCCAGTTTACGCAGGCGCTGAGGGTCATCTCATCTTCTTCATCGACCCCAGCGGGTCGAATCAGAGGTAACAGCTCGTCGCAGCCTGGCAGCACCCGAACCAGTTCAACCCTATACACTATGGGTGGCATCGGATTACCGTGGAACACGGGGTTGCCCGGTTGAACGATTCTGCCCTTTGCGACATCGACCAACTCACCGCCCACGAAGTGCAGGAGAGTGCAAGGAACGTCAGCGGCGCCCTACGAAAACATGTAGGGCGTCAGGGATGCCCAGTCAAAGGCAAGGAGATGAGTCATCGGCCGAGAGGCTCAGTTACCGTGATGCCATCGAGCTCGGCTAATGTCGAGGCACCGCCAATGGCAGGCGTGCAATTGACGGAGGGGCCGCTTGCCGGCGAGGTGCCGGCCGGCATACACCCGGGTGCGTTAAGCTCCAATGCCCGTGCCGGTGCCGGAGACACGAATACCACCTCCGCCGGAGACACCAATGGCGCCGCCTGCGCGTTGTGCGAGTTGCTGCCCGTGAAGCTGGGAACCAGGGGAGGCCCCTGTTGGCCGCCCGCAATCCATGTCGTGAGCCCCTGAATCAACGTAGGCACCATGGCGGTGAACGTCGTTCCCAGTTGTTGTTGCACTTGCTCTTCGATAATCTCCGGAATCCGCGCCACTTGTGCCTTGAGTGCTTCAACCTCGCGCGACTGGCTTTCTGAGCTGGTCTTTTTCTCCTTTCGCCCACCAGCGGTATAGTATGATGACCATTTTGTGGACAAGCCTTTGCCAGCCACACGACCAGCTGACGATGGCTTACTGAGCTTATCCTTGTTTTTCATTATGTTCAACGCCCTATTTAAAGGGGTGTCGAAAGGGGAGATCTGAGACGACCCCGCGCTACTGCTTTCAGTGTCCTGCGGAAGGAACGTGAACCATTTAGAAATATTGGGGATTAATTATAATACAACCATATGGAGCTAATTACACGGGGGTGTATTCCTTACCAGAACAAGCTCAAGCGCCCTGGTCTTCAGATTCGTGGTAAGCTCCTTTGTTACCGAGTCCTCCTTGTACCGGGCCCTGACATAGTTCCTGGTCTGCTTGTCACGATATTTCTCAAAGCGGGGTGGTAGGCCTTGCTCGGCACGCTCCACGTCCTCCTTGTCCCATATAGGCTCCGCCACTCTGTAACCGCCGGGACCGAGTTGGTGGACCCCTAAGTTCAACTCTCGCATTTCTTTCCCCCACTGACTTGATTCGGAAGTTGCGCTGCTCTCGCACTTGATCTTGATCTCCTTGTAGTCATCTTCACTGATCAAAGGATATTTCTCCTTGATCTTCTCATAACTATCACCTTTTTCAATCATTGCCTTCACCGTGCTTCTCCAAGTAGACAGGGCCGTGCTCATCTTCGTGAGGGCGGCACTGTTCACTTTATTCCCTGAGAGGCATGTGTTTGCAAAGTCAGCGGGGAACTTGTATCATTCGTGCAGCTTCGTGAAGAGGAGGCTACGCAAATCCCCTTGGTCCTTATGCCTTAGGTTCTTGGTGTTGATCGAGACGGTGCTCCGGAGAATGCACCCAAGCTGAATGAGTACCCCTTGACTAATTCTTTGGGCGCCGTTGGATGCCCGTCGGAGTTCACTTCAGTAAATTCCTCCTTGATGGTGCCGAGCACGCTCGGGCGCCGTTCCTTCCGTTGCCTCTTTAGTTGGCTGCCATCTGTGTGTGCGCCGCCATCATCAGTGGTGGCATCCTCGGCGGCACCATCAGTGGTGTCATCCCCGACGCCACTAGGGTTTGTGTAGTCAGGATCGGTGTCTTCCGCGGCGTCCTCATAGCGGTGAGGTTCTTCCTCCATCTCCTGGGACAGCTCCCAGAATTGCTTGCCGCCCAAACCGCCGGCCTCATCGTTGTGGGCCATGTTTCGCTCTAAATAGGAAAAAAGTTTGGTCAAAAAGTTGGTTATTGTCAAGGTACAAAATCATGGTCTCATCATTTAGGGTTTGTCGACACCGAGGCATCCTCAAAGCTAAGCTTTTATCATTTAGGGTTTGTCGACGCCGAGGCACCCTAAAAGCCTAAGCGTACATCATTTAGGTTCTCATCGACACCGAGGCACCCTAAAAGCCAAGGTCTTATCATTTAGGGTTTGTCGACTCTAAGTTGGGCCTAATCACTTGGCTCTATTGCCACCTATGGTTTAATGCAGCAAGAATAAAGGGGCACTTGATCCTACTTAATTAAGTACTAAGATACCCCGGCCCATGCATTAGTAGCAAGTACCCCATATGTCCGATTTTTAGCAAAGTCATGCTAAAATTCACGGAAAATTTCAGCATGACCTTTGCTGAAAATAGGACATATGGAGTACACGAATTTGCTGGAACGGAAGTTAATCGACATTCCGGCAAACTCAAGGGCCTGTCGGGGTACCTGCAAAATCATTATCCCCGCGTAATGAAGTCCCCAATGGGTCATTTCAGAAGATCACAAGTAGCGTCATCACAAGTACAACATCATAATGATTTAGTTTACCATCACAAGTAAAATCATTACCCAGATTTTTTATCCCCAAGAAGGAATAAAAGCAGTATGATGCATCTACTGATTTAGTTTACTGCCTTGTTATCTTTTGCTGTTATCAGGAGTATCTCTTTCTTGTAAATCCCTCCTATGTGCATGCACCTTGCTACCCACACCACCACAAAATAATACTGGAATAAAAACATTACTATGCCAAAGCAAGTGACTTCCACAGCCACACAAATTAATTACTACTAGATGGAGTACTCCTAACTAAGCTTGTAGTACAAGTGACATGACAAGCATATCAAATAGGCAACTAAACTGTTTTTTTACCAAATAGGCAAATAGTATATGCACACCATGCATAGAGGGACAAATCAGGAGTTCAGGACGTGGAGTCTCTGCTCCCGAGCTCAAATACACCATCTTGATCAGTAAAATAAAAAAATAGTAAATACATAAATTAAAAAAATTCTTAATTTGTTTGACAACAAACATTGCTTAATGTTCACCCTCAAACATACTGTAAATTTCCATTAAAAAAAGTCCTGATGCTTACACAAATTTGATGTTCACCCTCAAACTTACTTAGCATGTAAGCTAATTCAAGCTCCTAGCAGCAATGGTCACAAGTGACAGGAGCTGTGCCTGCCACTAGGATGAGCACTTTTAATTTTTTTGCTTCTTCTTTTTTTGAGATAGAAGCACTTTCAGTCTCAAAAACAAAGATCACACAGCTTTATAAAATAAACTTTACAGGAAGTATTCGTGTAAGGAAACATTAATAAGTATCTAAGTGTTTTCAGTTCATTTTATACAAAAGACAAACAACAACCCTTTTCTTTTGCACCGGAAGAAAATGCTAGTACTATCTGATAAGCTTTAGAAATGGAGTACTTACAGCAACTGTGCATGCAATCAATCCAGGCTTCTCCCGGTGATCGAAAGCAACAAAGAATAGAAGAAAAGCACCAATATACCAGGGAATTGCAGCCAAGAAGAACCCTAGTAAGAACCTTCAAAACAAAACAAACCTAAAGTCTTTAATATGGATTGATTGTGCTTTCATTTTAAATTTGCAGGTAAGAACAATGAACTTATAGAAACTCCTTAATATGAATATTATACCGATGATAAAACAAGTAAGACAAGAAGTGTCTGCAGCCTTGAGTAGATTCCCGGGACCTGAAGGTTGTTCACCCTGCTCATATCAAATATTATGTTGTATTCGCAGCAAGTAGACAAGCCTCCATACATCAAGCCCTAAATGATGAATGAACTGTACAGAAAGAATCAACAAAAAATATTCATCATTCATTTCAGAGCTTCTTGTTCTTAGATGTAAACTAACCTATAGCTGGAAACTAAACATATAAATGGTTGAAATACATAATTCTAGTTGTAAACTAACCTATAGCTGTAAACTAACCTATAGGCAGGTCCTGATGTATTTTGTATAAACGTATTTTGGTTTAGTTGAGACAAAATTCAATGAGATGTACTACTGAATTGCTTGGTCCATGTACTGACTAGAAATAGCAATTTCAGATGTTCTGTTTCCTGTACTCGAATGATATATTCACAAACTGAGATGTTTTGAGATGTTTAGCTAACACAGTACATCTTGCAGCAAACCAAACTAAGAGTATGTACCAAAATTTGAGAAATTAATACAAATGAAAGCAATTTTGACAACAAACATGATTTGAATCGAATAATTCATGTGCGTTCAGATATGCATAATAATTAACTGTAACCTTGACAGTCGTACATGATAATTAACTTCATAGCAGCACTGAATATTACTGCCAAAGCTTGGCATGCACATTGTGAAGAGATACAAATTTTGACAGCAATTGTGTGAACGTCTGAGCTAAATGCTGACAGCAACAAATACACATACATGTCATCCCCTCACACATGGGCACTCATTAAATATTAAACAGAAATACTAGTGTGACAAGATTAACTTCTGTCAAAAAGTGTCCAAAATTCAGTTAAGCCACTGTCGAACATTCGGTTAAGCAACTATCCAACATTCAGTGTCGTAAATTCAGTTAAGCGTATGCCAATAAAGTTCAGCAATGCTACTATTGAATTTTTAGTATACCTATTGTCGGTGTCAAAACCGGCGGATCTCAGGTAGGGGGTCCCGAACTGTGCGTCTAGGCGGATGGTAACAGGAGACAAGGGACACGATGTTTTTACCCAGGTTCGGGCCCTCTCGATGGAGGTAAATCCCTACTCCTGCTTGATTAATATTGATGATATGGGTAGTACAAGAGTGGATCTACCACGAGATCAGAGAGGCTAAACCCTAGAAGCTAGCCTATGGTATGATTGTTGTTCGTCCTACGGACTAAAAACTCTCCGATTTACATAGACACCAGAGAGGGCTAGGGTTACCCAGAGTCGGTTACAATGGGAGGAGATCTTCATATCGTATCGCCAAGCTTGCCTTCCACGCCAAGGAAAGTCCCATCCGGACACGGGACGGAGTCTTCAATCTTGTATCTTCATAGTCCGGGAGTCCGGCCAAAGGTCATAGTCCGGCCATCCGGACACCCCCTAATCCAGGACTCCCTCAGTAGCCCCTGAACCAGGCTTCAATGACGACGAGTCCGGCGCGCAAGTTGTCTTCGGCATTGCAAGGCGGGTTCCTCCTCCGAATACTTCATAGAAGATGTTGAACACCAGGATAGTGTCCGGCTCTGCAAAATAAGTTCCACATGCCACCATAGAGAGAATAATATTTGCACCAATCCAATCTGCTGACGTATTCCGCAGCGTGACATCACACCACGGCCAGGCTTTTATTCATTTTACTGTTCCACCTTAGTGCGTTTAGCGAGGCAGTTTCCTTGGCACGTCTTGTCAAAGCAGAGATCGTGTCCCCCTTATTCCGGGATTCTCATCAATACGGGCGTGGGTAACCCAACCGCGCCATTAACCGCGGCGCTTGGGAGATAAGCGAGTTTTATCAGGCTGGTGGGGGCTCGTAGTTTTGACCGCCCATCTAAGGGGATAAGAATCTGCCCTTTCCATTCACGCCTTCTTCCTCTGCTTATTCGTCCCTGCGCGCTCGAGCTCCAACGCCCAAGCCCGCACTTCCCACCTCAACCTTCTCCAATCATGTCCGGAGCGGGAGGTAGATGGATGGCCTCCTCCATCACAGAGAGGCACATCGAAAAGTTGAGGAAGGCCGGATACTTGTCTGACGACATCACGCACCGGCTTCCAGATGAGGGGCAACTCATCCCCACCCCCAGGCCCCATGAGAGGGTTGTTTTTCTTCCCCATTTCCTCCGCGGACTGGGTTTCCCTCTTCACCCGTTCGTCCAGGGGCTCATGTTCTACTATGGCCTGGACTTCCACGATCTGGCCCCGAACTTCATCCTCAACATCTCGGCATTCATCGTCGTGTGTGAGGCCTTCCTCTGCATCCAGCCCCACTTCGGCTTATGGCTAAAGACCTTCAATGTCAAGCCGAAGGTAGTGGGCGGCCGCCAAGCGGAGTGCGGAGGCGCCATGGTGGGCCGGATGTCCAACGTCCTATGGCTCGAAGGCTCCTTCGTGGAAACAATAAAGGGATGGCAGTCGGGGTGGTTCTACATCACCGAGCCGCGCGACCCCAAATGGGCGGCGGCCCCCGAATTCCGATCTGGCTTCCCCACACGGCTCACCTCCTGGAAAGAGATAGGCCTAACATGGGGGGATTCGGGAGAGCTGACCGGACTTCAAACCTGCGTCCAAAAGCTGGTGAACAAGAACCTCAAGCTTGTTAACATAGTCCAGGTTATGCTTATCCGCCGGATCCTCCCATGCCAACAACAGGCCTTCAAATTGTGGGAGTTCGATCCGGCATGGCACCAAACCTTGAGCGGGCTTTTCGATACTTCGTATGAAGATTCCTGGAAGGTGTTGTTTAAGGGTGCTGAGGCACCCGCATCTGCTACCGAAGATCGCGGATTTAGCTCGCGGCGCCAGTCCAGCGAGGTAAGCTACTCTACCCTTTACGGGATTCTCGTCTTTCATAGTCTGACTCCATGTGGGATCTAAACTCCCTCTCTCATGATAGAACTGGTTGGAGACATCTGGGCCGATGAACTGTTCGACTCCCTTACCAGAAGACCCAGCGGACGCCCAATTGACAGGCCTGCTGGTTCCGGCACCCCATGTGGTGCCGGAGAAGAAGGCCAAGAAGAAGGCCACGGGGATCCGAAAGAGTTCCCGGCGCCTGGCGGTGTCGGATTCACCTGACAACCCCATCGCACCCTCCGCCTCTGAAGACGAGGAGGAGGAAGAAGAATAAGAAGCCTCTCCCCCTCCAACGGGGGGAGGAAAGAAAAGAAAGGCCGCCCCAACTGGGGAGGCCGGAGGGTCCAAGAAGGGGAAAACCCTTCTGCCGGACTACGCCTCCGATGCCGAAGACGGCGGGGAGGAATGTCCATCCAGGGTCAAGCCCCTGGCAAAATCGTAAGCATCCAGATATTCGAATAACTCATGGCGCTTCTCCGTTATTTGGCATTTTCTGACGCCGAATTTAATTATGCAGTCCGCCCAGAGCTCAGCTCGGCGATTCATCGAGCGGCTCCCTGAATTCGTCGGATGTGAATAGTGCTTCACTTCCGACGGCCTCCTCCCTGCTCCCTGCGGACGACGCTGAGGTGGAGTCCCGAAAGGGACCAAAGCAGGAGGAGGTGGTCCTGGAGGCGCCGGAAGGCGATCTCCCAGACTCCAGGCCCGAAGGGGGTAAAGCCCCGGAGGGATCTAAGTCCGGCCCCGGGTCGGACACTGCTCCGGAACCATCAACGGTTCCAGAGTCCGACAGGCAGCGCCTTCATAAGAAGGGCAAGCCTATGACGCCGGCGACCCCCGTCCATCCAGAGGCGCCGGACAATTTCCTGGAGGTGCTTAACGGCGCCTCCATCGATGAGGAACACCGCACTGTTATGAGTGCGGTGATTCAAAAGGTTCAGTCCGCCAAGAGCAGGCTGACAGAAGCCTGTACAAGTCTGTTAACAGGCTTTGAGGTACGTGTTCAAGACACATAAAAAATGTTACCGCATAGACAGTAGCCCCTGATGCTTAGTTCGGCGTTCAGAAAGAAGAGCCGAGCTGAGGATCTAAAAAGATATACGTAGGATTCTAATAAAAATGTGTCAATATGGGAATGCAGGCTACGCTGCTGACCTCTGCTGCACTGACTGCTGAGGTCAATGCCTTGAAGGTGAACCTCGAGCGGTCCGAGAACGAGCTCGTCCGTGCCAAGAAGCAGCTCGAGGACAAGGAGGGTATGTAATACTGTAATGAAATGTATATAGAAATACTTGGTTGCAAATAATGACAGGACCAACGTAAATGTTGCAGGGGCCACAGCCGAGGTGGCGACCCTGAAGGAGGCGGTCTCCAAGGCCGAAAACAGTGCGGCCCTGGAGCGCACCGAGCGAGAGAAGCAGGAGGCACGGGTGGCGGAGGTGCGGCAAGAGCTCCAGGCTCTCATGGAAAAACATGAGAGTTTGGAGCGTGACTCGAAGACTCGAGAGTCCGAGCTCGCCTTGGCTCTTGAGAGTGCCAAAAACGCTAAGGCCGAAGCCCAGAAGGCCCTCCAGGAGATCGAGGTGATGAAGAAGATAGTGGCGGGTAAGGCATTCTTTATGCAAAGCAAGAATATAAAAGTTAATTATCTGCTACTTACCCGAATCCGGAGCTCTCCAGGAGCGTTCGCTGATCTGCCCTGTAGTGTGCCTGATGCCACCGCATACTACCGAGCCGAAGAGGGGAGCTCGACGGAAAAAGTGTTCTAGTCTCAGTATGCTAAGGCCGAACATTCGGTGCCCCTGAGCGACCAGCTGAAGCAGCTGGTCGAGCTCCACAAGGTGGCCGAACAAGCAATGAAGGGCCTCATAGCTCAGCTGTGGCCTGGAGAAGCCATACCTGGGAGCTACTTCGGTCTCGTGCGGCGGCTGGTGGATGCGTTTCCGTGGATTGAGGTCATCAAGCGCTCCTTCTGTATCGAAGGTGCTCGTCGGGCCCTTGCCCGTCGGGCCCTTGCCCGTGCTAAGGTGCACTTGGGAAAGATGGACGCTGAGAAGCTTTTGATGGATGCGCCACCGCCGGGCAAGGAGTATCGCACGCCCGAGATGTATTATAAGGGCGTCCTGAAGGGTGGTCGCCGTATAGCGGACAAATGCTCCAAAGATGTAATTTTTGAGTAGACTCACATTTGTTATCCTGTATGCTGAAAACTTTGTTCATGTGCGTTAAGCAATGCTTGTTAATTTAAAATATTACCTTCTGTGCGGCTTTTTATCAAATCTGAGAGATGCAAGTCCTCGGCTTCGACCCCCATGCCACGAGTGCTGGGGTGTTCAGGATAAACCTGAGCGCTCTTGTTCCCATTCTTGGGTCCATCTAGGGAGGCGCTCAGCACAACGAACCAGGCCGTCGGACTTATAATGCTTTATCACTCTCACTTAGCCATAGAATTCTATAATTTTAAATTTCGGCGAAGCCCCTAGTATTCGGAAGACCGAGTTCGGGGCGCTATCCACGCCTGGGCCGGATAAGTCCGGTTCGTCGCTCTAAGCGGCATAAGTCTTTAGGGACTTGAAAAACCTCGCGAACAGCGACCGGTCTCTCGCACTATCATGACGGTCAGTTTTAGCTTTCTCTACTGAGGTGTTAACCCAGCTCAACTGGGGCACAATCGCAGTAGTTCTCCCAGCGCTACCTTAGCCAACATTGCGGAACGTAAGGTACCAAAACATGGGAGCCGGGCAAACCCAACTATTGACCAAAGACATGATTCGGAGCCGATGCATATAGTGCTATAAGTTCGGGGTGCCGCACTCATGAGAGTGTTCGGTCTTCTCACACCATGTTATGGGGTGCTTAAGCCCCTGGTGTATTGGCCGTACCAAAGTGTACGGTTGCAGAATGTCATGACTGAACATATTTGTATATATAAAAAATAGATGAGTACAATAATAGATAAGAGCTATGTATTGTTTATTAAAAAAGGGCTGCTGCGAAAGCAGAACGATACAAGTAGTGCGATAAGCAAGAGATGGGATTATTTGACATGTCCCCCTCCAGGGGCAAGCTGCGGGATTTTAAGTAAAACAGGTATTAAGCTCGTTATAGAGACCACCTGGACATTTGACGCGGCTTGTTTTCTCCCTGGCTGTTGCATCGTATGTTCGGCGAGTGTGTTGCCGGACAGGCCTTCCGAATAGTTGGGTCCTGAAAGTGTATAAAAAGGAAACGGCGGAATAGGGAGCCCCTTGGTGCGGTTGAGCCGCATTCTGGGCGTGCCGTAGTTGTGCCCCTCCCCTTATGCCCATGGTATCTCTAAGGCGTAATTATGTACGCATGGTACCGATATCACCATCTGGTGAGGGCTGGGGTTGGGGCCGCACTGCTATGCTTGCTCGGAAAGTGCCAGCCGGATTTGTTGTAGGTTACTTCGGGCTCGCTTGATGTTGTCCGGACGTTTGACACCTGGGTTGGAGGATTGCCTTGAGAGGCTACTCTGTACTTTCGCCGCCAGGGCCGCTGTGTGCTCCTCTGTTCGGAGAGAGCGTTCGGTGTTTCCATTTACTATGATGACTCCGCGAGGTCCTGGCATCTTGAGCTTGAGATATGCGTAGTGCGGCACCGCATTGAATTTTGCAAATGCGGTTCGTCCGAGCAGGGCGTGATAGCCACTGCGGAATGGGACTATGTCGAAGATTAGCTCTTCGCTTCGGAAATTATCCGGGGATCCGAAGACCACTTCGAGTGTAACCGAGCCTGTACAGCTGGCTTCTACACCTGGTATGACGCCTTTAAAGGTTGTCTTTGTGGGTTTAATCCTTGAGGGATCTATGCCCATTTTTCGCACTGTATCCTGATAAAGCAGGTTCAGGCTGCTACCGCCGTCCATCAGGACTCTGGTGAGGTGAAATCCGTCAATGATTGGGTCTAGGACCAATGCGGCGAATCCGCCGTGACGGATGCTAGTGGGTGGGTCCCTTCGATCAAAGGTGATCGGGCAGGAGGACCATGGGTTGAACTTTGGGGCGACTGGCTCCAACGCATAGACGTCCTTGAGAGCACGCTTCCGCTCCCTTTTGGGGATGTGGGTTGCGTATATCATGTTCACCGTCCGTACTTGCGGGGGGAATCCCTTCTGTCCTCTATTGTTAGGCGGCCGGGGCTCCTCCTCGTCATTGCTACGCAGCCCCTTGTCTCTGGTTTCAGCACTTAACTTGCCTGCCTGCTTGAACACCCAATAATCCCTGTTGGTGTGGTTGGCTGGTTGTTCGGGGGTGCCATGTATCTGGCATGAGAGGTCGAGTATCCGATCTAAGTTGGATGGGCCCAGAGGGTTTCTTTTGAATGGCTTCTTCCGCTGACCGGGTTTGGAGCCTCTGAATCCGGCGTTGACTGCCGTATCCTCAGTATTGTCGCCTTTAATGCGGCGCTTGTGCTTGTTGCGACGTGACCTGCCATTGTTGTCCTTGGTATCCAAATTGCCAGGGCTCTTGGTTATGTTATTGCTGCGAGCTAGCCAGCTGTCTTCTCCCGCACAAAAGCGGGTCATGAGTGTCGTGAGGGCTGCCATAGATTTCGGCTTTTCCTGTCCTAGGTGTCGGGCAAGCCATTTGTCTCGGATGTTGTGCCTGAAGGCAGCAAGGGCCTCGGCGTCCGGATAGTCGACTATTTGATTTTTCTTAGTTAGGAACCGTGTCGAGAATTGCCTGGCCGATTCCTCTAGCTGCTGGATTATGTGGCTTAGGTCATCGGCGTCTGGTGGTCGCACATAAGTGCCCTGGAAGTTGTCAAGGAATGCGGATTCCAGGTCCTCCCAGCAACTAATTGACTATGCTGGCAGGCTGTTAAGCCAATGTCGATCAGGTCCTTTAAGCTTGAGCGGGAGGTATTTGATGGCATGTAGATCATCACCGAGGGCCATGTGGATACGAAGGAGATAATCCTAGATCCATACCGCATGATCTGTTGTGCCATCGTATGATTCGATGTTCACGGGTTTAAAGCCCTCGGGGATTTGATGATCCATTACTTCGTCTGTGAAGCATAGTGGGTGTGCGGCGCCCCTGTATTGGGCTATATCACGACGCAACTCAGATGAGCTTGGTCTATTGTATTCGGCCTGGCCGTACTTATCATGTCCGGCGTGACAGCTAGCGTCACGTGAAGCGGAGAGCCCATGCGATCCGTAGATCGATCTTGTTTGCCTTGCCTTATTATCCAATATGTCTTGCAGGTCTATTGCGTCTCCCCGTACTCTGGTATGTTTTGGGCGGTGCCGGGGTGCGGCTTGGGTTGAGGGCCTGAAGGCCTCTCTATCGCGTCCACGGGGTGGCCGATCGGGTGCATCGTACGCTGGTGTTGTAGGTTTAGTTGCTTCCTCCTCAAGTTGGGGTAGCAGCCTGCACTTTGGGTAGCTCTTGGAGAGGCGCTCGAATTTATACTCTTCGTCCGCCAGGACTTCGGTCCATCTGTCGGCTAGCAAATGTTGGTCAGCTCTAAGCTGCTGCTGTTTTTTCTTGAGGCTATTTGCCGTGGCCATAAGCCTGCGTTTGAAACGCTCTTGTTCGATGGGTTCCTCTGGCACGACGAATTCATCGTCGTCGAGGCTTGCCTCGTCTTTGGAGGGAGGCATATAGTTGTCGTCCTCAACCTCTCTGTCGGCTGCTCTCTCATGAGGGCTGGCTCCTTCGTCCTCCTGCACTGAATCCTGCTGGAGGGGGTTATCTTTGGCACTGTCCTGTGTGTTGTTATCTCCGATGCCGGAATCGCCGTTTTTGCTTTGGCGGGACTTAGAGCGGCGCCGCTGACGTCGGCGCTTGGGTTGCTTCTTGGAGGGGTCATCCTCCATTTTTTCCTCGCCATCCCCTGCTTTGGGGGTGTCCACCATGTATATGTCATATGACGAGGTGGCTTTCCAGTTCCCTATAGGTGCTGGTTCTTGGTCGTCTCCTTCATTGGCGTCCATACCGTCGATGTCTTCGGAGTCAAAGTCGAGCATGTCGGTTAAATCATCGATAGTGGCTACGATGTGGGTGGTGGGTGGGCCTCAAATTTCTTCGTCGTCCGCATCCCAACCATGCTGACCGTAATCCGGCCAGGGCTCTCCTAACAAAGAGAGAGACTTTAGTGAATTATGGATATGGCCAAAGGGCGAGTGCTAAAAGACGTCCGCGGCGGTGAACTCCATGATCGGAGCCCAATCGGGTTCGATCGGAAGGGGTGCGGAAGATTCGGGGTCCGGAACGGAGTTCGGCACCTTGGAGTCACGGGCCTTGCAAAGGACTAGGCTGGTATTCGGCTCTATCGCCGTAGAGATTGCGACTCCTGGGGCGGCGTCTAACCGCCCGTCCCTGGTTAGCGCGGTCGGCTCCGGGCTAATGGTCGGAGCGGACACCTGAGTGGCGCTCTGGGCACTGTCCGGCGGCAGAGCTAGGTCATGCCCATCGAGACAGTGCGGCACGCTCGGTCGCGGCTCGAATCCGTCGAAGATCAAGTCCCCGCGGATGTCGGCCGTGTAGTTTAAGCTTCCAAACCTGACCTGATGGCTAGGGGCGTAGCTTTCGATCTGCTCCAGATGGCCAAGCGAGTTGGCCTGCAGTGCCAAGCCGCCGAATACGAAGATTTGTCCGAGGAGAAAGGTCTCACCCTGGACCGCGTCGTGGTTGATGATTGAAGAAGCCATCGGGCCTAAGGGCGACGACACAGAGGAACTCTCAATGAAAGCACCAATGTCGGTGTCAAAACCGGCGGATCTCGGGTAGCGGGTCCCGAACTGTGCGTCTAGGCGGATGGTAACAGGAGACAAGGGACACGATGTTTTTACCCAGGTTCGGGCCCTCTCGATGGAGGTAAAACCCTACTCCTGCTTGATTAATATTGATGATATGGGTAGTACAAGAGTGGATCTACCACGAGATCAGAGAGGCTAAACCCTAGAAGCTAGCCTATGGTATGATTGTTGTTCGTCCTACGGACTAAAACTCTCCGGTTTATATAGACACCGAAGAGGGCTAGGGTTACACAGAGTCGGTTACAATGGGAGGAGATCTTCATATCGTATCGCCAAGCTTGCCTTCCACGCCAAGGAAAGTCCCATCCGGACACGGGACGGAGTCTTCAATCTTGTATCTTCATAGTTCGGGAGTTCGGCCAAAGGTCATAGTCCGGCCATCCGGACACCCCCTAATCCAGGACTCCCTCACCTATACTGACTATTTCTGATAAAATCAAATCCACCTTCCCCTCACTATTCATTCATAACACTTGTGGCTGTAGCCTACTAATACAACTTGTAGGTACAGAAAACTTGTCTGCTAGTCGTGATCAAACCAAACATGTCGGCAGCAGTACAGAGACAGTACAGACTTCACTACTGAACCAGACTCGTAATTACTCCTGCTACTCTTCTCATGTTTAAAAGCTTGTTCCTAAAACCCAGCAAATGTGGTTTGCGCTTGTGCGGCAAATAGTTCCTTATGTATGTCATCATTGCAAGCTACTGCTACTGCATCAAGCTACTGCAAATCAGTGCACTGCTACTACAAAATAGAATTTTTACAAACTTGGGAAACCTGAGAACCTGGAAGCCTGATAGGCTTATTTTCAGTTAACTGTAGCAAGAACACTGAAGAACACTTAACCTTTTTTGGGGGGAAACATGGCAATCTAGTTGGCTAGATTCGTGAGTTGCCTGAATGCAATTCACTAGACAATTTCACTGCAAGGGCCATTGGCTGCTGTTACAAGGGAGCAAGAAGCCTTCCGCCATAGCCCTAGGGTTTGCAGGGGAGGGGGTGGAGGAGAAGGGAGGAATCACCTGGGGGAGGGGATGGAGGAATGGAGGAAGATGCTAGTGTTGAAGCTCCGGCAGCAGCTAGGCGTTGAAGCTCCGGTGACACGCGGCGGCCTCCTGCACTCGCCTGTCTCTGCGTCTCAGCTTGGGCATGAGGACGTCGAGGGCGCGGGCCTGGGCGGAGGGGGGACGGCGAGGGAGGCGGCGCTCGGCTCGGCGTCGCGTGGCCTGGCTGAGCTAAGGTAGAGGCGGTCTTCGTCTCCTCCTCCTCGTCCTCCTCCTGGTCCTCCTCCTCCGGCTCGGGGCGCGGGGGTGCAGGGGCGGCAGCGCGGGGGAGCTGCAGTGGAGGGGGCACGGGGGAGCTGCGGTGGTGGGGGGCGTGGGGGCGGCGGGGGTGGAGTCTGGCGGGGGTCGGGGTGGTGGCGTCGGGGCAGCGAGCGGGTGAATCTGGCGAGGGAGAGGGACGAAGGGGATCTGGCGAGAGGAAGAGGGAGGAATTAGCTAGGGGGGAAGCTTACTAATGGCGCACCTTGCAGCGGTGCGCCATTAGTATGTTTTTTTAGATAGCAATGGCGCACCCCCAGCCGGTGCGCCATTAGTAATCTTTTTTTTATATAGCAATGGCGCACCATCCGGAGGTGCGCCATTAGTAATATTTTTTTATATATAGCAATGGCGCACTAGCCAGAGGTGCGCCATAAGTAATTTATTATTATTATTTTTTGTTGCATCTAATAATTTTTAAGAAAATGAATATGAATATGAAACAGTAATAATTTTTTGTCAAAACAGTAATAATTTTTTTAAAAAATATCATCAAATTTGTTATTTGAAAATATTTATGAATATGAAAAATATCATCAAATTTATTATTTGAAAATATCATAAATTTTTTATTTGAAAATATAATCAAATTTGTTTTTTGCAATTTTAGTTGCATTCATTTGTGACGGTGGAGCGGGCCGGGGAGGGTGCGGTCGGTCGTCGGCGGCGGTGGAGCGGGGGAGAGAGTGCGGGGGGGGGGGGTGGTCGGCGGCGGTGGAGCTGGGGAGGGTGCGGTGGCTCGTCGGCGGGGGTGGAGCGGGGGAGGGTGCGGGGGGTGCTCGGCGGCGAGGGGGACCGGATCTGGCGAGGTGGGATAGCGATCAAGATGGAGGGGGATCGAGATCGAGTGTCCATGAAATTTTAAAAATATTCATGAGTTCAAAATTAAAGTGCTCATGAAATACAATCGAGAAATGAAGGCTACAATTTAAATACAATCGATCTTAGCTAGCTATCTATTCACAATCTTCTTGCCCTTATTTTTCGTAAATGGAGTTCTTCTCTTGAACGGACGTCCTTTAGGTAGGGTGGTCCTACTTCTTCTTGTGGTGTATGCTGATACTTCATCGTCGTCGTCATGTTCCATCTTTGGGTCACCGTACTTGTCAAAGTCTTTCTCATTGGCGACTCCATCCATTCCGATGATCTTCCTTTAGCCTCTCCTCACGACAACACGACTGGGCTTTGGCGGGTCAGTAATGAAGAAGCATTGGTCCACTTGGGAAGCCAGTACCCATGGCTCATTTTTTGCGGTGACGTTTGCGCCCGCGGTCTTGGATTTGGCTTCGGGTATAACCATGGTGGTGAAATACCGGTCTTCTTTTTATGACGCTCTTGGCCCATCTGACACGGAACATCGGGGCCTTCTCTCCAGCGTAGCTCAACTCCCAGATCTCCTTGATCCTTCCGTAGTATATGTCCTTGTCGTTATCGGTGTAGGATTCCATCGTTACCCCGGAGTTCTGATAACCATCGCTCTTCATGTCCTTTCCCTCGTTGTAGAATGTGTAGCCGTTGATATTGTATGCCTCATACGTCATCAGGTTGTGCTCGGCGCCCTATGACAAGGCAAATATGAGTTGTTCTTCCGCGGAAGAATCCTCATGTAAAGGGTACGACAGAAGCTTCTGCTTGAACCAATGCGTGAAACATGAGTTGTGCTCTTTGATTATATCTCCGTCCATCCTCTGTTGGCCTCGGTCATTGTACGTCTTCTCAATAAAGGTTTTATGCTCTACCACCCAAGGATCGACCACGTCTATGTGTTGTAGCGCGACTAGGTTTGCTCTTTCAAAGTCGGCGAGTCGACCCTCGAAGTCGACATGCATTTCGTGGCGACCCTCACGGTGACCCCATCCAGCGAGCCTGCCGAGGTGCCTGTTGATGGGCAGACCAACGGGGTTCTCGATGCCTAGATAATTCATGCAGTAGGAGATGCACTCTTCGGTCAGAAAGCCCTTGGCTATGCTTCCCTCTGGGCGTGACATGTTGCGAACGTATCCTTTGATGACACCATTCATCCTTTCGAACGACATCATGCTGTGCAGGAACGTCGGCCCGAGTTGGATGATATCCTCCACGATATGGACCAGCAGATGCACCATAACGTCGAAGAATGCGGGCGGGAAGTACATCTCAAGCTTGCATAGTATCACCACGATCTCTTCCTGTAGCCTTCTGAGTTGCCTCACGCCAACCGACTTCCGAGAGATGACGTCGAAAAAGTTGCATAGGCCAAATAGCGTTTCACGAACGTGCGTGTCCATGATCCCACGGATTACAACTGGAAGTATCTGCGTCATCAGCACGTGACAGTCGTGAGACTTCATCCCGCTGAACTTCTGCTTCGCTGGGTCTAGGTATCTGCTTATCTTCCCCGCGTAACCGTAAGGAAGTTTTACTCCTATGAGGCAGGTGAAAAACTGATCGATCTCCTCCTGACTTAGAGTGAAGCACGCGGGAGGGTAGTCATTTCCGGTCTTCTTGGCCTTTTTGCCTTTGCGATGACTTTCCATGTCCTGCTTTGCCTCATCATGATCATCATTAGCGTGAAGCTCCTCCCTGATGCCCATTGATTTCAAGTCTGCCCTTGCTTTCGGCCCATCTTTGGTCCTCTCTAGCATGTTCAGCAGGGTACCAAGCAGACTCTCGCACACATTCTTCGTGATATGCATGACATCAAGGCTGTGAGGCACACGATGGATCTTCCAGTACGGCAAGTCCCAGAAAACAGACCTCATTTTCCATACCTTCAGCAGTGGTTCTGGCGCCTTTCGCTTCTTTCCCGGCTCTGGCGCCTTTTGCTTCTTTCCCGGCAGTGGGCAATCTTTCCAATTTTTGAACAGCTCGTCTATTTCCTCGCCGCGCCTCGTACGCGGGTGTCTTCGGGGTTCGGTTTCACCATCGAACAGATCCTTGCGTTTCCTCCACATGTCATCGTCGCGAAGCCACCTTCGATATCCCATGAACACGGTTTTTGAAGACCCGGGATCTCTATCTAGCTGGCGATATGTTGTGTCATCCATGCACCTAACGCATCCATAAAATCCATGGACCACCTGCCTCGCGACATATCCGTAACCGAGATAGTCGTGCATCGTCGTGAGCAGTGCGACTCTCATAGAGAAATATTCTTTCTATGCGGCGTCCCACGTATTGGCTGGCGTTTTCCACAACGTGTCTAGCTCCTCTTTCAGCAGCCCTAGATACAGATTGATGTCGTTCCCTGGTTGTTTCGGCCATTCAATTAGCATACTCATGTGAATATACTTCCTCTTCATGCACAACCAGTGGGGGAAGGTTGTACATCCACACAAACACAGGCCAGGTGCTATGTGTGCTTCTCTGGTTGCCAAACGGATTGACTCCATTGGTGCTCGCGCCTAGCACGATGTTCCTTGGATCCTTCCCAAATTCTGGGTGTTCGAAGTTCAACGCTTGTCACTGGCTCCCATCCCTAGGGTGACTCAGCATCTTGTCTTTTTTTATTTATCTCCGGATCATTTGCGTCATCTCCTGGCTTTTTCTCCTCCCTATCCACGTGCCAACGCAGGAGCTTTGCTACCTTAGGGTCCGCAAAATACCGCTACAGGCGAGGAGTGATCAAAAAGTACCACACCACTTTTCGAGAAGCTTTCTTCCTCTTCTTGTATCGAGTGACGCCGCACACCGGACATATGGTAGACTCCGCATGCTCGTCCCGATAAATGATGCAATTGTTCATGCACACATGGTATTTCATGTGCAATAAATCCAGAGGACACACGATTTTCTTTGCCTCCTTGAAACTGGTCGGGCACTTGTTCCCCTTGGGAAGGCGTTCGCGCCAGAATTTCATGTTCTCGTCGAAGCACGCGTCAGTCATTTTGTGTTTTACCTTCATCTCCAGAGCCATGAACGTTACTTTCAGGCGGGTATCCTCGGGCCTGCATCCTTCATACAATGGAGTAACCGCATCTATCTCCAGTTGATCCAGCTTGGCTTTCTCTCGGGCGGCAACTCTTGCGTTATCCGTCTGCTTGAGAAGCAGCTCTTGAATATGAGGGTCTTGCACCCAGCCCTTCGATGGTCCATCGTCGTCTGCTCCGCCGGCATCTTCATCTTCATGATCATGCCCTTCGTCTGCTCTAGCATCTTCCTCATCATCATGTCCTGCATCTTCTACAGGATGACTGTGTACAACATCACCATCGTGATCATGTCCTGGAGATTCTTTGTCTTCTCACCCGCCCGAGCCGTGGTGGTTGTCTTGCTGCCCTTCTTCATTTCTTGCCCGCCCGCCATGGACGACTTCGTAGTCATCTTCATCACCTTTCCGCCGATAGCCATCCATGAAACTACGCAAGAGCAGGTGGTCCCGCAGCTGCCCGAAATCCGGGTCCGCAATATGGCTCTTCAGCTTGCATCTTCGACATGGACATCTTATCTCCGTCTCATTCTTTTGAAGCATCTCGGCCTTCACGGAGCTCAAAAACCTATTCACGATGCCTTCGGTCATCGTGCGGACCATGGTCGCCTACGGGGTAGAGCAAAACGATATTTTAGAACCAAGAAATTTTTTGGCACGACTTTGCCTAAAAATAGGACCAAAAAGAATGCATAGTGCCAAAATTCTCGCCGAAACGGAAATGAATCAACATTCCGGCAAAATATTGGCAGCTATCGCATTTCAAATACCGGTACCTACAAACACAAACATATATGCAACACCACAAACATATGCAACACCACAAACATACATAGATCTATCTAGACCACAAAAAGTGCATGTGCATGTTGTTGGAGGGAGAACAACATAAAGATAGCTTCCCCCCTTACTTACCTATCAACAAAATGGTAATTTAACCACTTAATTTGGATGAATCTATGGTGCAAATGAGGTGAGGAGGAGGAGGCAGCTGAGACAAGCTTGAAGGAGGAGGTGGAGACAATGAAGTGGGGAAAGTGAGTGGTTAGGTGTGGCTGTCCAAAATATCTTGTTGGTCCCAGGTTACTAATGGCGCACCACCTGCAAATGCGCCATTAGTAACCCTAGTTACTAATGGCGCACCTGCTGGTGGTGCGCCATTAGTAGTTTTGCAAAAAAAATATCTATATACTAATGGCGCACCATGGCATAGTGCGCCATTACTACTTTAAACTAGTAATGGTGCACTATGCCACGGTGCGCCATTAGTAGTTTTGCCAATTAACAGAATAAAAAAAATACAGTAGTGGCGCACTATGAGGCTGGTGCGCCATTACTAGTTAGAAGTAGTAATGGCGCACTCTGCCCCGGTGCGCCATTAGTATGTTTGGAAAAAAAATGTTACTAGTGGCGCACCATGTGTCTGGTGTGCCATTAGTGTCTTTCACACTAATGGCGCACCAGCACATGGTGCGCCACTGCTATATAGTAGTGGCGCACCACATGTCTGGTGCGCCATTAGTGGCCATTCCATCTATAGCCCTTTTCCTAGTAGTGTAGGTTAAATCCTCGACAGTGGCTATGAAGTGGTGGTGGGTGGGATGTAATATTTCCTGCTCTCAGCCCCTAGTGTGGGCTGGGCGTAGTTTGGCAACGATTCTTCTGCAATGGCGAGAGATCATATTAAGTCCAGGGCCTCGTTTAAGAGTGAGGTTTGGACAGGGAAGCGAGAGTCTGTGGAGCAGGGCGGGATAGAAGTTCCCTGGCCAAGCTCATATGATGCGGATCTTGAGAGTTCGGAGTTAGTAGCCGGAGGCGAGTCTGGCTCCATGAGGATAGAGGGAGCCTGGTGTGACTCCAGGCCTACAGGTGATGCCATCCCCTCTGGTTCTCCGGTGTCAGGCTCTATAGCTGCAGAGAGTCTGGCGGGTTTTAAACTCCCGTCTTCGGACCTGGTGATGTGCTCCGGATCTAAGGCCAGAGCGGTGATTGGGGCCGTGAACCCTTGGAAGATCAAGCCTCCTCTAATGTCAGCGACATAGTTTTGATTTCGAAAACTGATTTGATGAGCAGGGGCGTAGCTGTCGATCTGCTCCAGATGGCCAATCGAGCTGGCGCACAGTGCAAAGCCGCTGAATGCGAAAATTTGGCCGGGGAGAAAAGTCTCCCTCAAGGCAGTATTGTTGTAGATGATCGATGGAGCCATCAAGCCTTCTAGCAACTGCACAGTGGAACACTCAATGAAAGCACCAATGTCGGTGTCAAAACCAGCAGATCTCGGGTAGGGGATCCCGAACTGTGCGTCTAAGGATCAAAGGTAACAGGAGGCAGGGTACACGATGTTTACCAAGGTTCGGGCCCTCTTAATGGAGGCAATACCCTACTTCCTGCTTGATTGACTTTGATGAGTATAGGGGTTACAAGAGTTGATCTACCTCGAGATCGTAATGGCTAAACCCTAGATGTCTAGCCTGTATGATTGTGATCGTCTCTACGGACTACGCCCTCCGGTTTATATAGGCACCAGAGGGGACTAGTGTTGTACAAAGCCTGTTTACAAAGGAAGGAAACTATACATGTGGACGCCAAGCTTGCCATCCACACAAAGGAGACTCCCATCCGGACACGGGAGAAGGTCTTCTATCTCGTATCTCCATGGCCCATAAGTCCGGCCCATGTCACATAGGCCAGCTCCCCGAGGACCCCACAGTCCAGGACTCCCTCACCGCCACCGGCCGCCACAACGGCAGGAGGAGGGAAGGCGAATCCACGGGCTCGCCGTGAAGATCAAGAGGAAGGCTTTCCCAAGTCGCCTTGGGAGAGAGAGGAAAAATGGAACATTGATTTAAAAAATAATCAAACCTCATCCAATTCAAATATGAAAAATCTATCATCAAGAAGATTTTTTTGTATATAAGAGATACATAGTGCCCAAATAGAAAACTTAACAAGCTATAGGTCTTGGGACATTAGGCCGATATAGAGCACATCAAAAACATACTCCCTCTAATTTGTCGAAATAGCGGAATACAAAATTAAGAAATGAAAAAAGGGGAATCTCACCCCCTTCTTTATTGAATTACTTATCGCATAAATGATGGAGGGAGTACCATGTAGACAACACATGTTACATCAAAAAGGAAACATGGTTTCTTTATCGAATGACAAGTTATTCAGGACAGAGGGAGTAGTTCTTTAAGGATTAAAAATGAATCAATATCTCATCACTTCTTAGTTAAGGATGAAAAGGCTGGACATGGAGTATTTGTTCCCGAGCTCAAACGTACCCTGATGAAAAATAAAAAAAATGAAATCCAAAATAATGATAATAATATTCAAAAAATTATGATTTTCTACGGTAGCCGGACAGACGACGGATGGCGCGGGCTTGCTCCCTCGTGTGCCATGCCGCCTTCACCTTGGCACTCTCCTCCCTCACGAGGCGCTTGGAAGCCTCGAGCGCGAGGCGGCGCGCCTCGCATCGGAGTCCGCCTCGTGAGTTCCACTATCAATAAACATGCAAATTCAATTTAGTAGTGTAAATTAGTTTTATATATAGGAATAAACGTGTAAATTTGGTATCTTGTCCAAAAAAAGATTTGGCATCACAACTTAAAAAATATGAATAAGCAAGACTCTAGAGACTCTTCTCCTACATTAAAATGAAACATTGGTTGAAAAAAAAATCGAAACCCATACAATTCAGATATTAAAGTGAAAACTCTATCATCAGGAAGATATTATTTTTGGGGTATAGAAGAGATACATAGTGCGAATAATCACGAGTGGACATGCGGCCACACGCGGCTGGTATCCACACCGCATGCTTCCACGTGATTCGTGCCACTTGAATACCCGCGGGATGTATAACGATTTCTGCCTCCCTGTATAGCATTTGGTATAACCACATATTAGCATCTACACATGCAGCGCAAGGCAGGCAAGGCATCCCATGCAAAATTAAAAGGCAGACTAGACATTGAACTGAGGCGTGGGCCACTTGCATCCCAGTCCTAATGACTAGCTACATGATGCTGCCCGCGGCCTTTTTAAACAATCGGCTTGATTGTCAATGCCCATCCTGCTCAAGCCTTCTTCTTAGTTCTCCTTCTCCGAGCCTCACAAGCATGTGTTCATCTAAGTCCCAGCTTAACTCCACACCTCCTCCATCACACCACACTGCTAACCAGATGCCTCCGCTCCCTCTCATCCATTGCCCAGAGTGCAATGCATGCTAACATGATGTGGTTCGTCTCAGGAATGGAAGAAAACCCAGGAAGGCATTTCTACAAGTGCGAACAACAAACGGAAACAGATGACCGCTCCTTCCCCACCCCCTTCCCCTCCCCCACCCACCACCGTTGCCGCCACCACCGCCGATGGCTCGCCCTCCTCCGTCCCCGCTGCCACCACTCGATGCCCCACTGCCTCGCTAGACCAGATCCACCAGTTCCCCACCCAGGACACTCACTCCTGGGACCCCGCCGGGCTTGACCGTGATTCAGATGCCTCTGCCATTCGTCTACCAGTCATTCCTGAAGAAGCTGCAACCGATTGGATCGGTCTCGTCGGCGATGCTCCAGGCGACAAGGATGCAGCGGTGGACGGAGAGGGCAACACGGATCCGTGACGATGCCTTCTCGTGGATATAATGCATGAAGGAATGGCGGGAGGCGGATCTCGTAGCGGAGCTGACCTCAGATCCATTTCTGAGGATTTGCCGGCTAAGGTATGCTCAAACTTGCCAAATCCAAGCAGATCGGGAGCTGCTCAATCTCGCCCGAAGGATTTATTTCGAGGGCACTAGAGAGGAGAAATCTCAGATGCCGAGTCCGAGGGAACAACCAGAGGCATTCATGAATTGGGCGAAATCAGAAGCAAGGAGCAGCAATGTTCGACGCAGAAGGTGCTGGGAGGGGATTCTGGGGAGGCTGCCCACCAGCCCGCCATCAGATTCGGAGGAGGTGCATCCATGGCCCTACCTGTCTCCTACGCTGGATGTGAACTATGGCAACTATAGTGCCTGAATCTAGACGTTCAGCCTGGATTAGCGGCAGAAGGCCATTACTGTGCGGTGCATGGGCACTGCTGGACTGGTCTAGAGGCGCACAGTGCTGCAGCCGAATGCATCTTCTCGGTGGAAGGGGCCTGGAGAGACCTTTTTCCGCAAAGTGAACCCATGCCCCCAACCACGCCCACCCACCATGAGCAGAGGAGAAAGAACAACAGGTTCCAGGGCCCAGATCCAAGAGGAGGAAGAGATTGCAATGTTGATGATGAGAGAGTTAGCATTGATGCGGATCCCAAGGAGAGGGTGTGACTCGGTACAGAAGCTCATGACCAAGATCATGATGTTTGCCACGGACCACGAGTTTTCACTGTTCCTGACAAGAAGATCAACACCGGCGATGGTGGTGATCTCCTGGGCACTAGCGACAAGGGATGCGCCTCTCCAGGAACTACGGATCCGTTGGGAGGCCTTCTGGAGGCTGCAGCCGCAAGAGAGCTTCGAGCTGGCAATGAGTCAGACCTCATGCGGTTAGCAATTTCCAAGACTATGCAGAGCACTGGGACTGAAGCTTTGGTAGTCATGGAGGCATCAGGCGGATTCAGACTGGTGCGTGGGGAGATGGCTGCCAAAGTTCGAATCCCCCCCATGGCTGATGTGACTGCCATCTCATCCACCAAACTGCCAGGTGATCGTGGTGACGAGGCAGAGAAAAGGTACAGTCAGCTGTGGAGATCTATAAAAGAGGGTGAAGAGGGGAGGGAGGCTAGGGTTCCGCCTTCGCCTCCAACTAACCTCTCCACTGCGGCGGCCGCTTCCTCGGATCCAGATACCACGGCTGATGGAGGAAGAGGGTGGGGTAGATCCAAGAACAGAGGGGGGAGGGGAGACCTGTCGAGAAATTGGCCCCCTGACCAGTAGTAGATCAACCAGGGAAACAATTTGCAACCTCAGCAGTCGTGATGTCTACTACACAACCTCCTTCTTGTAGATGTTGTTGGGCCTGCAAGTGCACAGGTTTGTAGGACAGTAGCAAATTTCCCTCAAGTGGATGACCTAAGGTTTATCAATCCGTAGAAGGCGTAGGATGAAGATGGTCTCTCTCAAACAACCCTGCAACCAAATAGCAAAGAGTCTCTTGTGTCCCCAACACACCCAATACAATGGCAAATTATATAGGTGCACTAGTTCGGAGAAGAGATGAAGATAAAAGTGCAAAATAGATAGTAGATATAGGTTTTTGTAATCTGAAATAATAAAAACAGCAAGGTAACAAGCAATAAAAGTGAGCGTAAACAGTATTGCAATGGTAAGAAACAAGGCCTAGGGTTCATACTTTCACTAGTGCAAGTTCTCTCAACAATAATAACATATATAGATCATATAACAAGCCCTCAACATGCAACAAAGAGTCACTCCAAAGACACTAATAGCGGAGAACAAACATAGAGATTATGGTCGGGTACGAAACCACCACAAAGCTATTCTTTCGGATCGATCTATAAAAGAGTTCGTACTAGAATAACACCTTAAGACACAAATCAACCAAAACCCTAATGTCACCTAGATACTCCATTATCACCTCAAGTATCCGTGGGCATGATTATACGATATGCGTCCCATAATCTCAGATTCATCCAACCAACATAAAAGTACGTCAAAGAGTGCCCCAAAGCTACTACCTGAGAGTCAAGAACGTGTGCCAACCCCTATGCATAGGTTCATGGGTGGAACCCACAAGTTGATCACCAAAACATATATCAAGTGGCACATGATATCCCATTGTCACCACAGATAATCATGGCAAGACATACATCAAGTGTTCTCATAAAGATTCAATCCAATAAGATAACTTCAAAAGGGGAAACTCAATTCATCACAAGAGAGTAGAGGGGGAGAAACATCATAAGATCCAACTACAATAGCAATGCTCGGGATACATCAAGATAGTGCCATAGAGGAACACGAGAGAGAACATGAGAGAGAGAGATAGATCAAACACATAGCTACTGGTACATACCCTCAGCCCCAAGGGTGAACTACTCCCTCCTCGTCATGGATAGCGCCGGGATGATGAAGATGGCCTCCAGTGATGGGATCCCCCTCTGGCATGCCGAAACAGGGCCCCGATTGGTTATTGTTGGCTACAGAGGCTTGCGGCGGCGGAACTCCCAATCTATCTTTTGTTCTGGAAGTTTTAGAGTATGTAGGTATATATGGGTGCATGGGGTACGTCGGTGACCTCCGGGATGGTCACGAGGTAGGGGGCGCGCCCGGGAGGGGGGGGGGGCGCCCCCACCCTCGTGGGCAGCCCGGGACTCCCCTGACATGCACTCCAAGCCCATCAGGTTGGCTTCCTTCCAAAATTAACTTCTCCAGTTGATTTCGTTCTGTTTTGACTCCGTCTGATATTCCTTTTCCTCGAGACACTGAAATAGGCATAAAACAGCAAATCTGGGCTGGGCCTCCGGTTAATAGGTTAGTCCCAAAAATAATATAAAAGTGGATAATAAAGCCCAATATTGCCTAAAACAATAGATAAAGTAGCATGGAGCAATCAAAAATTATAGATACATTGGAGACGTATCAAGTCACTCTTCGGATTTGGTTACCAAGGTCCTCCACCGCCTTGGGCCTTCGCAGGTCAGTTCCCTGGTCCTTACCCTCCGTAATGGGGTGGACAACAGCAATAGTGGTTACTCCCCAACAATTGATGCAGGGTCAATTCAGCGGACAGGGGGGGGGGACTCAAGGTGAGGTTCACAGTGGTGTCCAGCAGTAGATCAGATCCCAAGTCAAGAATGTGCAGAGGAAGGGCAAGGATGGAAACCAGAGAAATCTAGCAGCAAACCCGGGCCTGATGTCATATGCTGGGGTGACATGTTACAATTGTGGTGACCCCGGACACCACAAGGACAAGTGTACAGGACCCAAGTGCTGCTTTATCTGCAAAATGATCAACCACAAAGTGGAAGATTGCAGGAAGAAGCCACACTCTACAACCAAGTTTGTCGTTAGTGTTGCTCCAGGGCTGGGTTTCTACCACCTAGATGCCCCTGATGTGAATGCCCAACACACTGGGTGCTTGAAGAATGTAGGAATTTTTTTTGTAGAGGCTGGGGAGGTCACAAAACAGGAGCTGGCAACAGAATTGCCAGCATCTATAAGACAAACTGGCCATGGCCCATCAATGCTCTGGATGAGTGGTCTTTCCTAGTCAAATTTCCACCTGAGATTGATGTTGAACAAGTAGGTGGATATCCTTGCTTTGGGTTGTCTAAGGGTAACACTATACTAAATGTGGAAGTTTGGAAAGGTGAAGTTACTGCTGAAGAGGAGCTTCAGAAAGTCTGGATCAAGCTAAGGAAAATGAACCCAAAATGGTGTGAGTGGTCACTTCTGGATCATATCACATTCACTTTTGGTGTTTTGCTAGATGTTGACTGGCAACACAATTTTCAGAGCTTCTACGAGTCTGTCAAGGTCAAAATTGCATGCAAGGACCATAGCCAGGTGCCAAATGAGAGAGTTTTTGGAATTCATGGGAAGCTGTACAGAATCCAAGTTGAGGTGGAACCTCCAAGTGCTGATATGGAGGAGCTGGGTCCAGAGCAACCTGCCAGTGATTAGCAAAATGGAGGGGCTGACAGAAACCACAACAACAGAAATGGCAATGAAACTGATTCTCATAAAAGTTCCAAAAGCTCAGACAATGGCTCTAGGACTAGCTGTAGTGGTGGGATGGCCAAAGAGGCCGCGCAAGGCTCCTGCCAAGATGAAATGGGACCTCCCACTCCAACTTCTTTGCTGAAAAACAAACTACCAGAGACTCTGTAGAATCCAAGGAGAAGTGCTCTTGATCTCCTGCTGGAAAATGGGAACCTAGATGATGGTTTCAATCTGCTGAGAGAGATGGAAAGCTGGGATGATGATGAGATTAATACTGAAGATGGGGATGAAGACCTGTCAGTGGAAGCCTTGAATCTACCTGGGAACAATGCTGAGAAATCTATGGGAAAGGATCACCAGAGCTATGAGGAGCATTTCCCCCCAATCCAACAGTTGAACAAGTCAAAAAACTAGGGACGTGTCCAAGCTACCAGGATGAGTGCTAGGGTGGCTGGGGACACCAGAACCATCCTTCAGAAAGCTCAGCAATTAAAATGCACCCAGGATGCTGGAACTATGGGAGAAGGTACAAAAAGCAAACCTTTCTCTCTTTTCAATAATCCCAATTTCCTTTCTGTTGCTAGTAAAATTGGTGTAGATGTTAACCTAGAAGTAGATGTAGATCCTGATCCCACTTGCAGCATTGCTAGCCTGGGTGGTGGGAAAGATTTAATTCCTGATAGAACTAAAGATTCTGATTCAGATTTCATCACCCCCCCAAATGTGTTGTAGTGAGGATGTTGGAAATAACTCTAGTGAGCTTTGGTACTTGGTTTGCAAAAATAGAAGGGGCAAGCACCCCAGAACTAGGCCTTTATCATGAATGTCTGGAATATTAGGGGGATTGCTGCCCCTGGTAGGAAAGCTTTGATCCTGGAAATCCTGCCCAAAACTCATGCATCTTTTGTTGGATTCCAGGAGACTAAAAAAGAGGAGTTTTCTGACTCCTTTTTGAAATCATTAGTAGGAAATAGGAACTTCTCTTGGTACCATTTACCCGCCCAAGGCTCTGCTGGAGGCATCCTGATGAGAGTAAATCTAGATCTTTTTGATGGTATCTCTTGGTATAAACCAGAATCTTCTGTTAGTTGTGTAATGAAGATGAAGAATGCTGACACTATTTTAGAGTCATTACTGTTTATGGATCCCCCTATGATGAAGGAAAAGAGGGCTTCATCTCTAAACTCCATTCTTTATTCCTAGAGGATCCTCTCCCCACCCTGATAGGGGGGGATTTTAATTTGGTTAGATATGCCAAAGATAAAAGTAATGGCAACATTAACAAAGGTGGAGTGATAGCTATAATGCCTGGATTGAAATCTGGAGCCTACTTGAGATCAAGCTATCCAGCAGGAAATTCACCTGGGCTAACAACCAAGTGGACCTAATATGTCCACTATAGATAGGGTCTTTTGTAATACTGAGTTGGATATGATCTTCCCCTTAGCATCCTGTAGGGCTTTGCCTAGGTGTGGAAGTGATCATGTTCCCATTATTTGGGAGTATGGTCTAAACCAAAACCCTAAAAGTAGCAGCTACAAAATGGAGAAGTGGTGGATCTTGAGAGAGCACTTCTCCAACTTAGTTACTAAGATTTGGAATGAACCTACACATGCCTCCTCCCATATAGAGAGCTGGCAGGTTAAAATTAGGAGCTCGGGAAAATCACCAAGGGGTGGAGTTCCAATGAGGAAGATCAAATTCTAAGATATAAGAAAATCCTCCTAGAAGAGTATGATAAGATAGATATAAAATCTGAAACCTTAGGCCTCTCTGAAGCTAATTCTGACAATTCTCCTCGAGCTTCAGAAAATATGGCTACAAGAAGAAGTCAAAGCAAAACAGAGGTCTAGGGATAGAGAGACTAGAGAAGGTGACAGGAACAATGCTTATTTTAATGCAGTAGCCAACCAGAGAAGAAGGAAAACAATTATCCACTCTTTGGATGGCCCTGAGGGACTGGTCACTGACAATGCTGAAATGCTTAAGATTGCTAGTGATTTTTATAAAGATCTGTTCATAAAGGAAGATAGAAATGGGTTTAATATGAACCCAAACTTTTTCTCCGAGGGGGAAAAAGTAACTCCTGATGAAAATAATATTTTAGAAGCCTCTTTTTCAGAAGAGGAAGTTAAAAAGCTGTTTTGGACTCCTATTCTGATGGAGCTCCAGGGCCTGATGGGATCCCTTTCTTTTTCTATCAGCACTTCTGGGATCTGGTGAAAAAGACCTGATGGATATGTTTTCAGACTTCCACAAAGGGGAGTTTGACATACATATGCTTAACTTTGCTATGCTAACTCTGATTTCCAAAAAGCAGATGCCTCTTCTATGAAGAAGTTTAGGCCCATCAGCCTCTTGAACTGTAGTTTTAAGATTTTCACTAAAGTACTCACCAATAGGTTGTCAAAGATCTTGCACAGGCTGGTAGCTAGCAACCAGTCTACCTTCTTAAAAGGTAGATATATTTTGGAAAGTGTGGTGACAGCACATGAGGTGCTGCACTCAATCCACTCTAGTAAGAGAGAAGGCTTGGTACTAAAAATAGACTATGAGAAAGCCTTTGATAAAGTCAATCTAGAATTTAGAGGAACTTCTTAAACTTAGAGGTTTTGGTGGGAGATCGACACATTGGATTAAGCAAATTACCCATGGGGGCTCCATTGCTGTCAAAGTGAACAGTAGTGAAAGTGATTTTTTTTCTCACTGGGAAGGGGCATAGACAGGGAGACCCCATTTCCCCATTGTTGTTCAACCTTGTAGTGGATGCTCTTACCAGAATGCTGATGAAAGTTGCAAACCAAGGGTTGATTGCAGGGCTTTGCCCTGAAGTCTGCCCTGGGGGAATCATCTGCCTACAATATGCTGATGATACCATACTCTTCCTAGATAAGAATACTCGGCATGCAGCTAACCTCAAAATGGTCCTGAACTGCTTTGAGCAAGTTGCTAGAATGAGGATCAACTACAGTAAAAGTGAATTGATTCCCATCAACTTAGATGCAGAAGAGACAAGTTGTTTCATTGAAATTTTAGGATGCACTGAAGGTGCTTTCCCCATAAAGTACCTGGAGATCCCTCTCCACTATGATAAGCTTAGGAGAGAGGACATACAACCCCTCATAGATAAAATTATGAAAAGGATCACTGGATGGAGAGGGAAACTGCTCTCCTATAAAGGCAGACTTGTGCTAATTCAAGCATGCCTTGCTCGCATCCCAATCTACCTACTCTCCTTTTTCAAATTCCCCAAGTGAGCCATTGACATGATCAATTCCCAAATGGCCAACTGCCTATGGAATGACTTTGAAGGGCATAGGAAACTTCACCTTGCTAGTTGGAAAATGATCTGTATGAAAAAAGAATTTGGAGGTCTAGGCATTCCCAACCTCCAAGAGGTGCACACCTGCCTCCTAGGATCCTGGGTTAAGAGATTCTATGAAGAAGGAGAAAAACCTTGGAAAGCTATCATAGAACAAAAATATCTGTCTGGAAAACTTAACCTGTTTGCGGTCCACTCCATCCCAAACTCTTCAAGATTCTGGAAGGGATTTCAATCCATCATTAAAAATCTGAAGTTTGGATTTAGATGGAAAGTTGGCAATGGGGAGAGGGTCAAATTTTGGGAAGACACCTGGTTCGGGACTTTGCCACTAGCTACCCAATTTTGGCCTGTCTACCTGGTCTGTAATGAGCAGACTAAAACTATCAAAGAAGTCTAGGATGGGGAAACCCTACAATTAACTTTCAGAAGGAACTTTGATAGCAAACTCATGGAACTATGGTACCAGCTAGTCGAGGTCGCTGGGAGCATTGCTCTCTGTGAGGATTTAGATTCACTGATATGGCAGCTTGAGAGTAAAGGGGTTTACTCTTCGAGCTCTCTGTACCATGTGATAAACTTTAGAGGGATGCAACCAGTTTTCATCCCAGCGGTGTGGAACCTTAGTGTGCCACCCAAAATTCATGTCTTCTTATGGCTTTTCTCATATAATAAACTAATGACCAGAGACAACCTGAGGAAAAGACATATTATTAAACCCCTTGACATTGTTTTCTGCTATGAGCATGAAACCATCTCTCACCTGTTCTTTGAGTGTATTGTAGCAAAAAATGTCTGGTCGTTTATAACTGACCACTTCAGGGTCCAGACATGGACTGATTTTGAATCGGTAGCAAGATTCTAGATCTCTAACAAGAAGAACTCGGCTTTAAATATAGTTTCTTCAGTAGTCCTGTGGTGTTTGTGGAAGTATAGGAACTCTATCATCTTTAACAACACCATTTGGACATCTATGTCGTAGGTTTGAAGGCTGATCCTTAGAACACTCAAATTCTGGGTGATCCTGGCTCCAGAAAGTGGCAGGGCGCGTCTAGAGAGCTTCATGACAGCGCTAGCTATGTTCTCCCAGCTACCGCTGAGGATAACAAGTGGCTGATGCTTAAGAGCTACGCGGGAGATGGGGTAGTACACCAATGGGACAGGCTGAAGATCTCGGAGGATGGCTGGAGCTTCCATTCCCCAAAGAAGCAAGGGGGCCTGAAGAACAAGAGTACGCTGTGTATCCCCATCTCAACCCTGGCCTTCTGGTCACCCCAGGTTGCTACAACACTACCTTTCAAGCTCAGGAAATCAGAAGGGATGGAAGCAGACGACGCTCTGGAGATACCGGCTTGATAAACACCCCTGCACCTACCGAGGCATGCGTGCCGTGCGATCCAGGAGAAGGATCTGTATTATGTTTGCCATTTAATCATAGCACTCTGGTTTCTATCTTTGAACTGCTCCTCTTAGTGAGCTAATGTAAAACATGTTGGTCAGGGTTTCATTCCCAGTAATGGAACCTGGCAGCGGGGCCTCCCTGCTCATCAAAAACAAGTGCGAACGACATGGAGTAAGTTTTTCAAGATCCTTTCAATTCATCTCCCCACACTCCTCGCTAAACCTCTGTTGTTTGTGTTTGGTGGTACGGTGGATGCGGTTTTTTCTATGTGGGAGAACAAGTACACAATACTTCAGCGCACGGTGGGGATACCTGATTTCGCATGCATCGGCCTATCACCATGTATCAGTGCTTGAACAGAATCAAGCATGGCTGAAGAATATTTAAATGTTGGGCATCCTGAATTTGCTGCTCCTGGTCATGATCTTCATGCACAAGCTCTGAAGCTCCCCCCGCCCCCTTGCGAAGGATTTTCTCTAGATCTCTTGTGTACCACGTGCAATGGATTTTCTCTAGTCCTCATTTGTACTTCGTGCGATGGACTTGCTATAGTTCCCTATGTATTTATCCTTTTCAGTGTGCTATCTATAATGCATGTATCTGCCAGTACATGTTGCGTCCTATGTACGTAGCAGACTGGCCTATCAATAATACACCTACAACGGTCATGTGCATGGACCATTAAATCCGGTTTGAACCTTGTTGTAAGGGCATATTTATGCATTAGTAGTTTTGGTGATTGATGACAATGCTTTTGCGGACTAATCGTGTGCATTGAGCATTTTAGATATATCATGTCTAAGCACAAGGCGATTTGGTGCCCCTCGAATACTATTGGATATGGTGTTTCTCTACATTTCTTTTCAGAGGATTTGAGTCGTAGGAAAGCAGTACTATTAAGAGGGGTCCGTGTTGGAAAGGTTTGGGTGGAATATCACGTACACGTCTGTCCCTTTTTGCACCACCTTTCCATTATCTCTTTGGAGAATTCTCCGTTTCTCCATATCTCTGCAAAATGAAGGACTCCTAATGTTGCTGAACTGAGGCAGTTGGTAGTACTGCTCTCCAGAGAGGTACTACCGCAGGCCCTCGCAGTAGTACCGGGCTCCAGCATGGTAGTACCGTAGGTGCTCACAATAGTACCACTCTTTGGGAGTGGTAGTACTGTTGGGGAACGTGCTAATTTCAAAAAAATTCCTACGCACACGCAAGATCATGGTGATGTAGCAACGTGAGGGGAGAGTGTGTCCACGTACCCTCGTAGACTGAAAGCGAAGCGTTAGCACAACGCGGTTGATGTAGTCGTACGTCTTCACCGCCCGACCGATCAAGCACCGAACGCACGGCACCTCCGAGTTCTTGCACACGTTCAACTCGATGACTTCCCTCGAACTCTGATCCAGCCGAGTGTCGAGGGAGAGTTCCGTCAGCACGATGGCGTGGTGATGATGATGATATTCTACCGACGCAGGGCTTTGCCTAAGCACCGCTACGATATTATCGAGGTGGATTATGGTGGAGGGGGGCACCGCACACGGCTAAGAGATCAATGATCAATTGTTGTATCTAGAGGTGCCCCCTGCCCCCGTATATAAAGGTTCAAGGGGGAGGAGCGGCCGGCCAGGAGGAGGGCGCGCCAAGGGGAGTCCTACTCCCACCGGGAGTAGGACTCCCTCCTTTCCTTGTCCAAGTAGGACAGGGGGAAGGATGGGAGAGAGGGGAGGAAAGAAAGGGGGCGTCACCCCCCTCCTTGTCCAATTCGGACTAGAGGGGGAGGGGGCGCGCGGCCTGCCCTGGCCGCCCCTTCTCTTCTCCACTTTGGGCCCAAGTGGCCCGTTAACCCCCCGGGGGGTTCCGGTAACCCCCCGGTACTCCGGTATATGTCCGATAACCCCCAAAACTTATTCCGGTGTCCGAATATAGTCGTCCAATATACCAATATTCATGTATCGACCATTTCGAGACTCCTTGTTATGTCCGTGATCACATCCGGGACTCTGAACTACCTTCGGTACATCAAAACATGTAGACTCATAATATAACTGTCATCTAACTTTAAGCGTGCGGACCCTACGGGTTCGAGAACAATATAGACATGACCGAAACACGTTTCCGGTCAATAACCAATAGTGGAACCTAGATGCTCATATTGGCTCCCACATATTCTATGAAGATCTTTATCGGTCAAACCGCATAACAACATACGTTGTTCCCTTTGTCATCGGTATGTTACTTGCCCGAGATTCGATCGTCGGTATCTCAATACCTAGTTCAATCTCGTTACCGGCAAGTCTCTTTACTCGTTATGTAATACATCATCTCGCAACTAACTCATTAGTCACATTGCTTGCAAGGCTTATAGTGATGTGTATTACCGAGAGGGCCCAGAGATACCTCTTCGACAATCGGAGTGACAAATCCTAATCTCGAAATACGCCAACCCAACAAGTACCTTCGGAGACACCTGTAGAGCACCATTATAATCACCCAGTTACGTTGTGACGTTTGGTGGCACACAAAGTGTTCCTTCGATAAACGGGAGTTGCATAATCTCATTGTCACAGGAACATGTATAAGTCATGAAGAAAGCAGTAGCAACATACTAAACGATCAGGTGTTAAGCTAACGGAATGGGTCAAGTCAATCACATCATTCTCTTAATGATGTGATCCCATTAATCAAATGACAACTCTTTTGTCCATGGCTGGGAAACATAACCATCTTTGATAAACGAGCTAGTCAAGTAGAGGCATACTAGTGACACTCAGATTGTCTATGTATTCACACATGTATCATGTTTCCGGTTAATACAATTCTAGCATGAATAATAAACATTTATCATGATGTAAGGAAATAAATAACAACTTTATTATTGCCTCTAGGGCATATTTCCTTCAGTCTCCCACTTGCACTAGAGTCAATAATCTAGATTACATAGTAATGATTCTAACACCCATGGAGCCTTGGTGCTAATCATGTTTTGCTCGTGGAAGAGGCCTAGTCAACGGGTCTGCAACATTCAGATCCATATGTACCTTGCAAATCTCTATGTCTTCCACCTAGACTTGGTCCCGGATGGAATTGAAGCGGCTCTTGATGTGCTTGGTCTTCTTGTGATATCTGGATTCCTTTGCCAAGGCAATTGCACCAGTATTGTCACAGAAGATTTTCATTGGACCCGATACACTAGGTATGACACCTAGATCGGATATGAACTCCTTCATCCAGATTCCTTCATTTGCTGCTTCCGAAGCAACTATGTACTCCGCTTCACATGTAGATCCCGCCACGACGCTTTGTTTAGAACTGCACCAACTGACAGCTCCACCATTCAATGTAAACATGTATCCGGTTTGCGATTTAGAATCGTCCGGATCAGTGTCAAAGCTTGCATCAATGTAACCATTTATGACTAGCTCTTTGTCACCTCCACAAACGAGAAACATATCCTTAGTACTTTTCAGGTATTTCAGGATATTCTTGACCGCTGTCCAGTGATCCACTCCTGGGTAACTTTGGTACCTCCCTGCTAAACTTATTGCTAAGCATACATCAGGTCTGGTACACAACATTGCATACATCATAGAGCCTATGGCTGAACCATAGGTAACATATTTTATTCTCTCTCTATCTTATGCTGTGGTCGGGCATTGAGTCTGACTCAACTTCACACCTTGTATTACATGCAAGAACCCTTTCTTTGCCTGATCCATTTTGAACTTTTTCAAAACTTTATCAAGGTATGTACGCTGTGAAAGTCCAATCAAGCATCTTGATCTATCTCTATAGATCTTGATGCCCAATATGTAAGCAGCTTCACCGAGGTCTTTCATTGAAAACCTTTTATTCGAGTATCCTTTTATGCTATCCAGAAATTCTATAACATTTCCAATCAATAATATGTCGTCTACATATAATATTAGAAATTCTACAGGGCTCCCACTCACTTTCTTGTAAATACAGGCTTCTCCAAAAATCTGTATAAAACCATATGCTTTGATTACACTATCAAAGCGTTTATTCCAACTCCGAGAGGCCTGCACCAGTCCATAAATGGATCGCTGGAGCTTGCACACTTTGTTAGCATCCTTTGGATCGACAAAACGTTCTGGTTGCATCATATACAACTCTTCTTCCAGAAATCCATTCAGGAATGCAGTTTTGAATCCATTTGCCAAATTTCATAATCATAAAATGCGGCAATTGCTAACATGATTCAGACAGACTTAAGCATCGCCACAGGTGAGAAAGTCTCATCATAGTCAACCGCTTGAACTTGTCGAAAACCTTTCGCAACAAGTCGAGCTTTGTAGACGGTAACATTACCATCAGCGTCAGTCTTCTTCTTGAAGATCCATTTATTCTCAATGGCCTGCCGATCATCGGGCAAGTCAACCAAAGTCCACACTTTGTTCTCATACATGGATCCCATCTCAGATTTCATGGCCTCAAGCCATTTTGCGGAATCTGGGCTCATCATCGCTTCCTCATAGTTCGTAGGCTCATCATGGTCAAGTAACATGACCTCCAGAATAGTATTGCCGTACCAATCTGGTGTGGATCTTACTCTGGTTGACCTACGAGGTTCGGTAGTAATTCGATCTGAAGTTTCATGATCAATATCATTAGCTTCCTCACTAGTTGGTGTAGTCGTCACAGGAACTGGTTTCTGTGATGAACTATTTTCCAATAAGGGAGCAGGTACAGTTACCTCATCAAGTTCTACTTTCCTCCCACTCACTTCTTTTGAGAGAAACTCCTTCTCTAGAAAGGATCCATTCTTAGCAACGAATGTCTTGCGCCTTCGGATCTATGATAGAAGGTGTACCCAACAGTCTCCTTTGGGTATCCTATGAAGACACATTTCTCCGATTGGGTTCGAGCTTATCAGGTTGAAGCTTTTTCACATAAGCATCGCAGCCCCAAACTTTAAGAAACGACAACTTTGGTTTCTTGCCAAACCATAGTTCATAAGGCGTCATCTCAACGGATTTTGATGGTGCCTATTTAACGTGAATGCGGCCGTCTCTAAAGCATAACCCCAAAACGATAGCGGTAAATCAGTAAGAGACATCATAGATCGCACCATATCTAGTAAAGTGCGATTACGACGTTCGGACACACCATTACGTTGTGGTGTTCCGGGTGGCGTGAGTTGCGAAACTATTCCGCATTGTTTCAAATGTAAACCAAACTCGTAACTCAAATATTCTCCTCCACGATCAGATCGTAGAAACTTTATTTTCTTGTTACGATGATTTTCAACTTCACTCTGAAATTCTTTGAACTTTTCAAATGTTTCAGACTTATGTTTCATTAAGTAGATATACCCATATCTGCTTAAATCATCTGTGAAGGTGAGAAAATAACGATACCCGCCGCGAGCTTCAATATTCATTGGACCACATACATCAGTATGTATGATTTCCAACAAATCAGTTGCTCGCTCCATAGTTCCGGAGAACGGCGTTTTAGTCATCTTGCCCATGAGGCATGGTTCGCAAGTACCAAGTGATTCATAATCAAGTGATTCCAAAAGTCCATCAGTATGGAGTTTCTTCATGCGCTTTACACCAATATGACCTAAACGGCAGTGCCACAAATAAGTTGCACTATCATTATCAACTCTGCATCTTTTGGTTTCAACATTATGAATATGTGTATCACTACTATCGAGATTCATCAAAAATAGACCACTCTTTAAGGGTGCATGACCATAAAAGATATTACTCATATAAATAGAACAACCATTATTCTCAGATTTAAATGAATAACCGTCTCGCATCAAACAAGATCCAGATATAATGTTCATGCTCAACGCTGGCACCAAATAACAATTATTTAGGTCTAAAACTAATCCCGAAGGTAGATGTAGAGGTAGCGTGCCGACGGCGATCACATCAACTTTGGAACCATTTCCCACGCGCATCGTCACCTCGTCCTTAGCCAGTGTCCGCTTAATCCGTAGTCCCTGTTTTGAGTTGCAAATATTAGCAACAGAACCAGTATCAAATACCCAGGTGCTACTGCGAGCTCTGGTAAGGTACACATCAATAACATGTATATCACATATACCTTTGTTCACCTTGCCATCCTTCTTATCCGCCAAATACTTGGGGCAGTTCCGCTTCCAGTGACTAGTCTGTTTGCAGTAGAAGCACTCAGTCTCAGGCTTAGGTCCAGACTTGGGTTTCTTCTCTTGAGCAGCAACTTGTTTGCCGTTCTTTTTGAAGTTCCCCTTCTTCTTCCCTTTACCCTTTTTCTTGAAACTGGTGGTCTTGTTGACCATTAACACTTGATGCTCCTTTTTGATTTCTACCTCCGCAGCCTTTAGCATTGCGAAGAGCTCGAGAATAGTCTTGTTCATCCCTTGCATATTATAGTTCATCACAAAGCTCTTGTAGCTTGGTGGCAGTGATTGAAGAATTCTGTCAATGACACTATCATCAGGAAGATTAACTCCCAGTTGAATCAAGTGATTATTATACCCAGACATTTTGAGTATATGTTCACTGACAGAACTATTCTCTTCCATCTTGCAGCTATAGAACTTATTGGAGACTTCATATCTCTCAATCCGGGCATTTTCTTGAAATATTAACTTCAACTCTGGAACATCTCATATGCTCCATGACGTTCAAAACGTCGTTGAAGTCCCGGTTCTAAGCCGTAAAGCATGGCACACTGAACTATCGAGTAGTCATCAGCTTTGCTCTACCAAACGTTCACAACGTCTGCAGTTGCACTACAGCAGGCCCGGCACCCAGCGGTGCTTCCAGGACGTAATTCTTCTGTGCAGCAATGAGGATAATCCTCAAGTTACGGACCCAGTCCGTGTAATTGCTACCATCATCTTTCAACTTCGCTTTCTCAAGGAACGCATTAAAATTCAACGGAACAACAGCACGAGCCATCTATCTACAATCAACATAGACATGCAAAATACTATCAGGTACTAAGTTCATGATAAATTTAAGTTCAGTTAATCATATTACTTAAGAACTCCCACTTAGATAGACATCCCTCTAATCATCTAAGTGATCACGTGATCCAAATCAACTAAACCATAACCGATCATCACGTGAAATGGAGTAGTTTTCAATGGTGAACATCATTATGTTGATCATATCTACTATATGATTCACGCTCGACCTTTCGGTCTCAGTGTTCCGAGGCCATATCTGCATATGCTAGGCTCGTCAAGTTTAACCTGAGTATTCTGCGTGTGCAAAACTGGCTTGCACCCGTTGTAGATGGACGTAGAGCTTATCACACCCGATCATCACGTGGTGTCTGGGCACGACGAACTTTGGCAACGGTGCATACTCAGGGAGAACACTTTTATCTTGAAATTTAGTGAGAGATCATCTTATAATGCTACCGTCAATCAAAGCAAGATAAGATGCATAAAGGATAAACATCACATGCAATCAATATAAGTGATATGATATGGCCATCATCATCTTGTGCTTGTGATCTCCATCTTCGAAGCACCGTCATGATCACCATCGTCACCGGCGCGACACCTTGATCTCCATCGTAGCATCGTTGTCGTTTCGCCACCTATTGCTTCTACGACTATCGCTACCTGCTTAGTGATAAAGTAAAGCAATTACAGGGCGATTGCATTGCATACAATAAAGCGACAACCATATGGCTCCTGCCAGTTGCCGATAACTCGGTTACAAAACATAATCATCTCATACAGTAAAATATAGCATCACGTCTTGACCATATCACATCACAACATGCCCTGCAAAAACAAGTTAGACGTCCTCTACTTTGTTGTTGCAAGTTTTACGTGGCTGCTACGGGCTGAGCAAGAACCGTTCTTACCTACGCATCAAAACCACAATGATAGTGCGTCAAGTTAGTGCTGTTTTAACCTTCTCAAGAACCGGGCGTAGCCACACTCGGTTCAACTAAAGTTGGAGAAACTGAAACCCGCCAGCCACCTATGTGCAAAGCACGTCGGTAGAACCAGTCTCGCGTAAGCGTACACGTAATGTCGGTCCGGGCCGCTTCATCCAACAATACCGGCGAACCAAAGTATGACATGCTGGTAAGCAGTATGACTTGTATCGCCCACAACTCACTTGTGTTCTAGTCATGCATATAACATCAACGCATAAAACCTGGCTCGGATGCCACTGCTGGGGAACATAGTAATTTCAAAAAATTTCCTACGCAAACGCAAGATCATGGTGATGCATAGCAACGAGAGGGGAGAGTGTGTCCATGTACCCTTGTAGACCGAAGGAGGAAGCGTTAGCACAACGCAGTTGATGTAGTCGTACATCTTCACGGCCCAACCGATCAAGCACCGAACGCACGGAACCTCCGAGTTCTTGCACACGTTCAGCTCGATGACGTCCCTAGAACTCCGATCCAGCCGAGTGTCGAGGGAGAGTTCCGTCAGCACAACGGCGTGGTGACGATGATGATGTTTTACCAACGCAGGGCTTCGCCTAAGCACCGCTACAATATTATCGAGGTGGATTATGGTGGAGGGGGGCACCGCACACGGCTAAGAGATCAATGATCAATTGTTGTGTCTAGAGGTGCCCCCTGCCCCCGTATGTAAAGGTCCAAGGGGGAGGGGGGCGGCCGGACAGGAGGAGGGCGCGCCAAGGGGAGTCCTACTCCCACCGGGAGTATGACTCCCTCCTTTCCTTGTCCAAGTAGGAGAGGGGGAAGGAAGGGAGAGAGGGGAGGAAGGAAAGGGGGGCGCCGCCCCCCTCCTTGTCCAATTCGGACTAGAGGGGGAGGGGGTGTGCGGCCTGTGCTGGCCGCCCCTCCTCTTCTCCACTTTTGGCCCAAGTGGCCCATTAACCCCCCCGGGGGGTTCCTTTAACCCCCAGTACTCCGGTATATATCCCATAACCCCCGAAACTTATTCAGGTGTCCGAATATAGTCGTCCAATATACCAATCTTCATGTCTCGACCATTTCGAGACTCCTCGTTATGTCCGTGATCACATCCGGGATACCTTACTACCTTCGGTACATCAAAACATATAAACTCATAATATAATTGTCATCTAACTTTAAGCGTGCGGACCCTACGGGTTCGAGAACAATGTAGACATGACCGAAACACGTTTCCAGTCAATAACCAATAGCGGAACCTGGATGCTCATATTGGCTCCCACATATTCTACAAAGATCTTTATCGGTCAAACCGCATAACAACATACATTGTTCCCTTTGTCATCGGTATGTTACTTGCCCGAGATTCGATCGTCGGTATCTCAATACCTAGTTCAATCTCGTTACTGGCAAGTCTCTTTACTCGTTATGTAATACATCATCTCACAACTAGCTCATTAGTCACATTGCTTGCAAGGCATATAGTGATGTGTATTACCGAGTGGGCCTAGAGATACCTCTCCGACAATCGGAGTGACAAATCCTAATCTCGAAATACGCCAACCCAACAAGTACCTTCGGAGACACCTATAGAGCACCTTTATAATCACCCAGTTATGTTGTGACATTTGGTGGCACACAAAGTTTTCCTCCGGTAAACGGGAGTTACATAATCTCATAGTCACAGGAACATGTATAAGTCATGAAGAAAGCAGTAGCAACATACTAAACGATCAAGTGCTAAGCTAACGGAATGGGTCAAGTCAATCACATCATTCTCTTAATGATGTGATCCCGTTAATCAAATGACAAGTCTTTTGTCCATGGCTAGGAAACATAACCATCTTTGATAGACGAGCTAGTCAAGTAGAGGCATACTAGTGACACTCAGTTTGTCTATGTATTAACACATGTATCATGTTTCCGGTTAATACAATTCTAGCATGAATAATAAACATTTATCATGATGTAAGGAAATAAATAATAACTTTATTATTGCATCTAGGGCATATTTCCTTCAAGTACCGTGGTCTCAGGCCAGGTGCAGCTGCTCGAGCGGTAGTAGGGGCAGATGTAAGTTTTACATTTGCGCCCTACGCGGTAGTACCGCGCTCTTACCACTCCTTGGGAGCGGTAGTACCATGGTCTCAGGCCAGGTGCAGCTGCTCGAGCGGTAGTAGGGGTGGATGTAATTTTTTTACATCCGTGCCGTACGCGGTAGTACCGCGCCTGAGCGCGGTAGTACCGTGAGCTCTAGCCAGGCACAGCAGCATGAGCGGAAGTAGGGTTGGATGTAATTTTTTACATTCGCGCCCTACACGGTAGTACCGCTCCAGGCGTGCGGTAGTACCGTGTAGGATTTTTGCATAGACCTAAACTCAACGAAAGTAGTCACAGATGTAATTTTTTATGTCCGTGCCTTCTCAGCCTTGACTATCACTACCTTGCGGTAGTACCGCAAGGGGGCGCGGTAGTACCACGACAGCGGTTCTACCGCTTCCTATCTTAGCACATCAGGTCTAGACCTGGCCCCTGCCGTGCCAGCGGTAGTACCGCGGTCTGCCGCGGTAGTACCGCAGGCCCGTGCGGTAGTACCGGTTTTATGGTGCGGTAGTACCGCGTGTCGCATGCTGAGTTGGTGGATAACGTATGGATTTGTTCTTCCACTATAAAATGGGTGTCTTCTTCTCCGAGTTGACTACCTCTTCCATCTCTAAGCTCCATTAATGCTCTAAGCTCCATTTTCACCCGATCTCTCTCCCTAGCCAATCAAACTTGTTGATTCTCTAGGGATTGGTTGAGAAGGCCTCGATCTACACTTCCACCAAGAGAAATTTCATTCCCCCCACTAATCCCTTGCGAATCTTGTTACTCTTGGGTGTTTGAGCACCCTAGATGGTTGAGGTCACCGCGGAGTCATAGTCCATTGTGGTGAAGCTTCATGGTGTCGTTGGGAGCCTCCAATTAAGTTCTGGAGATTAGACCAACCTTGTTTGTAAAGGTTCGGTCGCCTCCTTCAAGGGCACCAATAGTGGAATCAAATCATCTCCCATTGTGTGAGGGCGTGAGGAGAATACAATGGCTCTAGTGGCTTCTTGGGGAGCATTGTGCCTCCACACCGCTGCAACGGAGACGTACTTCCCCTCAAACGGAAGGAACTTTGGTAACACATCCTCGTATCCACCGGTTCCACTCTTGGTTATCTCTTACCATTACTTGTGCAAGTTATATTGTGTTATATCCTTGACTTGCTTGTGTGCTTATTGTTGTTGCATCATAGAGGTTGTCACCTAGTTACATATCTAGACAACCTATTTGATGCAAAGTTTAATTTGGTAAAGAAAAGCTAAACATTGTTAGTTGCCTATTCACCCCCCCTCTAGTCAACTATATCGATCCTTTCAATTGGTATCGGAGCCTCGTCTCTTTCTTAAGGACTTTGCCGTACGAAGAGTATGCTTGACACCATAGACGGTGAGGAGGAGCACCCCGGTGTGATTCCATCCTCGTCTACAGCCGATGGGGAACCTCGGTCTCACGTGAGGAGTTCAATGTGGCTTTGGACACATTGAAAACCTCCATGACGGCCGAGGTCAAAGGCATGCTTAAGAACTTTCTTGATGGTCTTAGATTATGCAGCACACCTTTGGAAGTGGTCACTCCCACTAACAAGGTGGCGGATGCCAACTCTGATAAGGAGGAAGCTTCTAGTGACAAAGTTCCTTTGCCTAGTGGTAAAAGTGGAAATGGCATCTTTGCTCATGTTGAACCACCTCTTACTTATGGAGGACCGGTTCCCTCCACTCATTTAAATCATGCAGGTTCTCCTCCCAAGATGGTGAAGAATGAGGATTTTGACTCTTGGGTTTATTGCTTTAAATGTCATTTAAACCATGTTAATACTAATATTTGGAGAATCATTGAGGAAGTTTTTTATCCGCATGATCGAAGCAACTTCACCCCTAGAGAAGCCGCGGATAATCAATTCAATGAGAATGCTCTCTTTATCATCCAAGATGCAATTCCTCCCGAAGACATTGCGCATCTCTGACCCTTCACCGTGTCCAAGGAAGCATGGCACCATGTTGTTTCCCTTTACAAGGGAAGCGCAAGTATTCAACACTCCAACTACGAAGTGGTGCAAGATGAAGCCGATGAGTTTGCAATGAATGAAGATGAAGAACCTCGTGAGCTTTACCGGAGATTAACTACTCTCACGGTCTCACTCCGAGATCATGGGAGCAAGGATATGGATGATAATTGGATCAAGCGCAAGTTCCTCAAGGCCATGATGCCTTACCACAAGGCCATGTCCTCCATCATCCGTCAAAGACTGGACTTCCACACCTTGTCCTCAAGTGAAGTGTTGGATGAGATTGTGGCAATGAAGATCTTGGACAAGACCGCCGACAATGCAGTGTTGCGTTCTCAAAGAGCAAAGAAGCCCAACCTTGGCTTGAAGGCCAAGGTTAGTCTGGAAGAAGAGGAGGAAGAGGAAGATGAGGAGAGCAACCCCGAAGATACGAAATATGATTGCCATGAGCACATGGCTCTTGCCTCAAGGCAATTTTGGAGAAGGAATAACACAAGGCCCAAATTCAACAAGAATAACTCAAGTGGCTTCAAGGGCAAGCAACGCATGAGAACATGCTACAATTGTGGCAATGTGAGCCATTTTGTTGCGGAATGCCCTTACGAGAAGCGGGAAGACAATGGTGGCCAGCTTATCCGAAAAGACAAAGCCAAGTCATTCCCCAACAAGAAGAACTTCACCAAGAAGACTCTGACCAAAGGGTTGGTGGCACAAGAATAATACAATGATGATGATGATGACGATGAAGATGGTGAAGCCATGGCCATGGCCTCCGTTGCCATTGCCACAACTCCACGGGTGTCCCTCTTTGATTCACCCAACGAGAACATCACCGCCAAGTGCCTCATGGCCAAAGCCACCAACAAGGTAACCCCCAACATCAAAACTACCATCATTACTAATCCTTCCTTGACATATTGCATTGATGAAAGTGGGGGGGGGGGGAGGTCTAATGAGGAAGTAAATGAATTTGATACTTTTATGAATAAGCTCAAGGGAAAATCCAAGAAGCACTTCGTTGCTCTCTTGGAACAACTAGGTGTAGCCAATGACATGATCGAGGCTCATGAGGAAACCATATCTAAGATGAAAGGTCATAGTCGTGACTATGCCGATGAGATATCGGACCTCTCTAATGCGCTTGAGGAAGAGCATGTGCATCTTGTGGAGGAGAATGCCAAGTTGAAGGAGCAACTTGAGAAAGGCCTTGTGCCATGCATACAAGGTGAGAAGAATCTCAATGACCTTTTGAGCAATCAAAAGGAAGTTGTGGCCAAGGAGGGAGTTGGGTTCGCACCCAAGTCCAAGAACAAGAAGAAGAATGACAAGACCAAATGATCTCCACCTCTCAAGCAAACTTTTGTGAAGGAGGGAGAGGGTGCTTCTAAGGAGAAGAAGAACAATATGAAGGGTGGTGATGTCAAAAAGGGCAATGCCACCCCTTCCAACAAAGCCGGTGACTTTAACCCCTCTGATGTGTTGTGCCATGCTAGTGATGGGCATGTTTATGCTATATTTGTTGGTTCTCCTTATGAGTACATTGAATGGTCTATTTGGGTTCCTAAGACCCTTGTTACTAACATCAAAGGACCCATTACAAAATGGGTACCTAAAACCAAGCATTGGTCTCTTGTAGGTGTTTGCTTCCTGTGGGGCATCATGGTTTCTCGATAGTGGAGCCACAAATCATATGACCGGAAGCAAGGATTTGGTGGTGGACGTGCATAAATTTCAGTCTATGCCCACCAATGTCGAGTGGGGTGATGCCTCATCCTCCAAGGTATTGGGTCTTGGCAAGTGATACGTCTCCAATGTATCTATAATTTTTGATTGTTCCATGCTATTATATTACCTGTTTGGTTGTTTATGGGCTTTATTTTACACATTTATATCATTTTGGGACTAACCTACTAACCGGAGGCCCAGCCCGTATTGCTGTTTTTTGCCTATTTCAGTATTTCGAAGAAAAGGAATATCAAACAGAGTCCAAACGGAATGAAACCTTCGGGACCGTGATTTTTGGAACGAACGTGATCCAGAGGACTTGGAGTGCAAGTCAAGAACCAATCGAGGCGGCCAGGAGATAGGAGGGCGCGCCCACCCCTCCTGGGCGTGCCCCCTGTCTCCTGGGCCCCTCGAGCGGCCACCGACGTACTTCTTCTTCCTATATAAACCTACATACCCCAAAAACATCCAGGGAGCCACCAAAGAAATATTTCCGCCACTGTAACCTTCTGTATCCGCGAGATCCCATCTTGGAGCCATCGCCGACATTCTGCCGGAGGGGTAATCCACCATGGAGGGCTTCTACATCAACACCATAGCCCTTCCAATGAGTTGTGAGTAGTTTACCACAGACCTTCGGGTCCATAGTTATTAGCTAGATGGCTTCTTCTCTCTTTTTGGATCTCAATACAATGTTCTCCCCCTCTCTTGTGGAGATCTATTCGATGTAAACTCTTTTGCGGTGTGTTTGTCGAGATCTGATGAATTGTGGGTTTATGATCAAGTTTATCTATGAGAAATATCTGAATCTTCTCTGAATTCTTTTATGTATGATTTAGTTATCTTTGCAAGTCTCTTCGAACTATCAGTTTGGTTTGGCCTACTAGATTGATCTTTCATGCCATGGGAGAAGTGCTTAGCTTTGGGTTCAATCTTGCGGTGTCCTTACCCAGTGACAAAAGGTTTGCAAGGCACATATTGTATTGTTGCCATCGAGGATAAAAAGATGGGGTTTATATCATATTGCTTGAGTTTATCCCTCTACATCATGTCATCTTTCTTAGTGCGTTACTATGTTCTTATGAACTTAATACTCTAGATGCAAGCTGGATAGTGGTCAATGTGTGGAGTAATAGTAGTAGATGCAGGAAGGAGTCGGTCTACTTGTCATGGACATGATGCCTATATACATGATCATGCCTAGATAATCTCATAATTATTCGCTTTTCTATCAATTGCTCGACAGTAATTTGTTCACCCACCGTAATACTTATGCTATCTTGAGAGAAGCCTCTAGTGAAACCTATGTCCCCTAGGTCTATCTTTTATCATATAGGCTTTCAATCTACTTTTATTTGCATATTTACTTTTTGCATCTATATTATAAAATACCAAAAATATATTTATCTTATCATATTATCTCTATCAGATCTCACTTTTGCAAGTGGCCATGAAGGGATTGACAACCCCTTTATCGTGTTGGTTGCGAGTTCTTTGTTTGTTTGTGTAGGTTCGTGGGAATTGTGACGAGCCTCCTACTGGATTGATACCTTGGTTCTCAAAAACTGAGGGAAATACTTACGCTACTGTGCTGCATCACCCTTTCCTCTTCAAGGAAAACCAACGCAAGCTCAAGACGTAGCAAGAAGAACTTTTGGCAACGTTGCCGGGGAGGTCTTCGCTCATGTCAAGACATACCAAGTACCCATCACAAACTCATCTCCCTCGCATTTACGTTATTTGCCATTTGCCTCTCATTTTCCTCTCCCCTACTTCACCCTTGCCGTTTTATTTGCCCTCTTTTCCCAATCTCTCTCTCTTTTTCACTTGCCTCTTTCCTTTTGCTCGTGTGTTAGGTCGTTTACCTTGACGGTATGGCTAATCCTCCTATCCTTGTTATTACCCCCAAACATGAAATTCTCAATTTTAAGCAAAAGGAGGGAGAAAATTTAAAAGCTGCTTGGCATAGAATTTGCAATGCTCAAAATAAATCTACTAGGAAGCTTTCTACTTCCGTTCTTCTTCGCAATTTTTATGTAGGCATTACTACTTGGAATAGATGCGTTCTTGATACCGTTACCGGAGGGGATTTCTTGAGTAGCGATACATTTGATTCTTATAATGCTATATTAGATTTGTTTGGCCCACCACCTCTTTTGATTAATGGAACTATTTTAACTTTGGAACATGTTATGCAACGGCTTGAGATTATTGAAAATAAAATTGCCACTGTTGAGTTGATTGGAAATTTGGATAAAAAGATTCATAATCAGATTACCCAATACGGATCTAGGGTTGGAGTTACTTTGAAAAATCTTAAAGAGAAAGAACCTATAGTTAATGAAAAAATAGATCTAGATTCTGCAAGAATCGGTAAACTTGAGGATATCATTACTAACTTAGGTTCCGCATTTTCTTCCATGAAAAACACTCCAAAACCCCCTACCAAAACTGCCAAGTTTATTTATGTTCCTAAAAATAAGGGTGAATCTTCTAGTAAGGGAGACGCGGATCTCAAATCCATAAGTGTTCATCCCAATTGTCTCTTTATCGTTAAGGAACCTTTTGCTACAAACGAATTTCTAGAATTTTTGCCTAAAGGTTTTATCATTGCTAAAAAGGGAGAAACCCCTAAAGATTTTAGGTGCTCTATTGAGGAATCAAGTGCCAAAGATGGCACTACTTAGATCTATCCTTGCTTTTATGCCTAGCTAGGGGCGTTAAATGATAGCGCTAGTTGCGAGGCAACCTAATTTTCTTTGTGTTTTTGTTTTTGTTCCTGTTTATTAATAAATTTTGCATCTACCTTCTGCTTATATGTGTTTTTATGTTTGAATTAGTGTTTGTGCCAAGTAGAACCTATAGGATAACCTATAATGATAGTTCATTTGATTCTGCTGAAAACAGAAACTTTGCGCTCACGAGAAATAATTCAATAAATCACAGAAACAAGATTTTGCATTGATTCTTTTTGCTTCTGTTCAATAAACAAAGTTTTTTGGACGTCCTATTTTTGTAGGATTTTTAAAGTTCCAGAAGTTTGCGTTAGTTACAGATTACTACAGACTGTTCTGTTTTTGACAGATTCTGTTTTTCGTGTGTTGTTTGCTTATTTTGATGCATCTATGGCTAGTATTAAGTGGTATGAACCATAGAGAACTTGGAATAAATTAGGTTTAACACCAATATAAATAAAGAATGAGTTCATCACAATACCTTATGTGGTGTTTTTGTTTTCTTTCACTAACGGAGCTTATGAGATTTCCTGTTGAGTTTTGTGTTGTGAAGTTTTCAAGTTTTGGGTAAAGATTTGATGGACTATGGAATAAGGAGTGGAAAAAGCCCAAGTGACGGTGTCCTGGACTTGGGGGTACTCAACGCGTCGTCTCCCAATCATGGATTTGGCTGAGGACCCCCATGGACGTATACTCATGAGCCAGTCCGGACAGCTGCCGCATACAAGGAAGAATCCACAAGACTTGGCGATCAAGACAAGGACTCCTCCCCCACCGGCGTATTCGGCTAGGACTCTTGTTATCCTAGGCCTCTGGTGCATTATATAAACCGGGGCCAGGCTAGTCGATAGACACATACAACAACAATCATACCATAGGCTAGCTTCTAGGGTTTAGCCTCTCTGATCTCGTGGTAGATCAACTCTTGTACTACCCATATCATCAATATTAATCAAGCAGGAGTAGGGTTTTACCTCCATCGAGAGGGCCCGAACCTGGGTAAACATTGTGTCCCTTGCCTCCTGTTACCATTGAACCTAAGACGCACTGTTGGGACCCCCTACCCGAGATCCGCCGGTTTTGACACCGACATTGGTGCTTTCATTGAGAGTTCCGCTGCGTGATCGGCGAAAGGATCAATGGCTCGACTGCAGGTCAACTACGACGTCGGCTTCTTCGTCACCAGCTCGACTGGTCACCTTGGTTTGACCGAGGACTGCGCCCTACCTCCGATTGTCATGTTCGGATGAAGGCCTTCATCAACACCAACTCCGATCTCTATCAAGATCATGGAGGAGTCATCCATGGAGCTCGGGGGCTCAACGTCAACATTGCCCTCAGGCGACCGTGTTGTTTTTCTGGACAACAAACTTGTATCCGCTGCCACCACCTCCTTGAGTGTCGCTTAAATGATTACTTCGGTGGAATTATGCAGAATTAAGTCTACAACAACCCTGCAAAAATTTCGTCGAGTTCCGATGGAGGAATCTCCGGCAATCTCCAATATACCGGAGCCCTGTTGAATCTGGACGAGAATCCGAACGAGTTTAGGGCGTGGTATCCAGTATCTAGCTAGAATGTCCTTTGGACGATTTAACCGTTGATTTGTTGCAGAATTCCCATATCTACCACCTGCCAAAAATTCAGCTCGATCCGACCGTCCAAACTTCGGGAAACTTCCGATTAGTGCATCACTTTTTGGATCTGTTTTCTACGCGAGAATGAATCTGACCCAAATTCATCTTCTTTATGAACGGGATCTCGGACATCCCTTTTGAAGGAAGTTTTCGTATGGGGTGTTGTGTTTTATTCTCAAGCACATCCCAGTAGTATTAAAAGTATTCGTGCAATACGAACTTCACCGCCGCGCCGGTGTCAAACCAGCCCAACAACATCACTCCACGGCGGCCGACCTGCGTTAGACATGTCATTGCTTTATTGAGCCGAGCTCAATTTCTTCGGACCATCATCTCGGCGAGCCGAACAATAGTTTGGCATCGCGAAGGATAAATCGTCACCAACATCGCCGCCCCATGGATTACACGGAGCGGGCACACCTGCATCGCCACATGGTCACTTCATCAAGCAGGCATCGACCACATCACGACCTGCATCGCTGGACCGGGGGCTTCATCATCTCTTCATCAACCTACTCCAGAGACTTCGGCGTCGCTGGCCGACCAGCTCCGTCACGTTAGCTGGACCGAGGGCTTTGCCTCGGCGAGCCAACCTTTGCCAGCATCGCCATGCCGTTGCTTTATCGCCCATCAGGCGATAGGTGTGCGGATTGAGTCCCAATTTTGGGAATCACCTTTCTTCGGATTGCTACAACAAGTAAGGCAGGTGCTATTAATCCTAGTATTTTTTGATTGTTAGGGTTCATTTTTCCCAATGAATTATTACTCTGGTTTGTCCGTCATATGTACGCTGGTCTATCAAATGGTGGCCGCATTAACGAAGGTCGCATGGTGTTTCGGTCAGTTTCCGTACATAGTCCGACGAACGCCGCATCCGGAACTCGAACCAACCTGTGAATTTAGGCCTTGCCATGCCTTTACCGCATCATGCCGCCGCCCTGCATCGACATTGACTTCGGCGCCAGGCCATATTTCTTTTATTACTCACTTTGCATAAATTATTTGTTATGCAACGAATTTTTTATTTTTTATTTTTTATTATTATATTATCTCCGGTTTGCACTATTTTTTGTGCACAGGAAAATGATCCAGCCGGACTATATCCTTTGGCGTCACCTCAGCTGGATGGGGGGCTTCATCAACACTTCATTACCCCATGCCGGGGACTTCGGCATCACCCTGTCGTCCTGCATTGACCGTGCTATGTCACCACTTCGGAGTGCCGATCTCTTTGCTCCGCCACCTCGGGACCGGCTCGGGGATGGAACCTTGTCCCGCATCAAGCTCGGACCGCGTCATCAATACCGAACACATTAACCAGCTAAGTTGTCTTCATGCTCAAAGTTTTAAATTTTTAACTTGTCACTACAAGAAATACTGTCAATTATGACTCCCCATTTTGGTTGTCAATTCGTCATTGCTTTCATTTATTTACCTTTTTTGACCAAATTCGGAAGGTCAACAGTTGACCGTCAAGAACGAACAAACATGACCTTTTCTGGAATTTTAGTCATGGCCGCCCTTGACCAAAATTTTCGTCGTTAAATCTTTGACCAAAATTATGGTCATGAGTAATGAGCCTAGGCCACGTAGGATCTGATGTGGCTGAACCAACATGGCGCTGACGTGGAAAAAATGATGACATGGATGCCACGTAGGATCAGTCCAAATCAGTTGTTTTAATGGGCTGAGCCCAATAATTTAGCCCATTTTTACATTTACTTTTGGGCCACGGCCTTTTAATGTTAGTTCTTGGGCTCGGGCAATGTGCAGTCCATTTATTCAATCTATCATTAATTGGGCCAACCCTGCTCTCTAACCAACAAAAATATATGAATCTTTTTCTATCAAAAAAAATCTATATTGGGCCTTGAGACGAGCCAGCCCACTCATACAATTTAGTATTTTCAGTCCAGCCAATAACCAACAGTAGCTCAAAAAAATCATTGCACAGTTTGGCAGTCAACCAATACAATTCTCCAAGATTTCATTAACTTAGGCCCAATAGTATCATTACACCACAAGTTCATAAGATGCACCAACCAAAATAACATAGCCAGTAGCTTAGTACCAGTACACAACATCAACCAAAACACAACATCATCAAGCCACAGCCAATCTCTGGTCCATATTGTGGTTCACATGTCTAGTCAAAGAAACTCATCAACCCCAGGTCGAAACAACTCAACATCAAAAGTCCCAAAGCCAACATCAACCACGCCGTACTAAACTATTTTACCTTCGAACAGATTCATGAGACGCACAAATCTAGCATCGGTGGCCTCAACTCTTTGCAGTAACAACTGGTACTCTGCGGCGCGTGCAGCTTCGGTCTCCTCTGATTTCTTCTTGACCTCAACAAGCTCCTCTCGCATCAACTCAGCGACTCACCTCTCCTTCTCAAGCTTGTACTCTAGTTCTTGTACATGAGCATCCAAAGTAGCTGTAGATCTGTTGAACTTCTTCTTGGAGCTTGACTCAAGGCCAACATTTTGAAGGAATGTGCTGGAGGGACATTCTTTAGTGAGAATGTCAGCAACAACAACAGCAACATTCTTTGGTTCTCCACCTTCTGGTACCCCTTGTTCCATAGCTTTTTCCATGTCAGCCTGACATTTAAAGAAAGATGCACACACATGTCATTGCAGTTGGTTCTGAATAACTAGGAAACTTTATAAGCAAACTACTCAAGAATGTTGACTAAATAATAATCCAGTCTCCATGCTACTAATTAACTAGTTATTTGAAAACTTTGAAGCAGGCAAGCAGAATTAATCATCCTTGGGAATCACTTTTTTTTGCAAGTTACTATCAGCTACATGAAAGAAGCATGGCACTAGGTTTATTAAACAGGTAAGCATACACAACAAACCATTGTTGAAATTTAAATTAGGCAACTATGTGCATCTCTGTTTAGCTTAAATGGGAACATGGAGCAGAGAAGAATGTAGTACGTTTCAGGAGCGCATATGTTGTTTCTTTAGTACAATATACAGTATCAGAGAAATCCACTTCCACAAGTCCTAAACATTTCATTCAGATCGTATATGAAATGACAGAGTTTCTCCACTCTAAAAGATGGGAAGATAGATGCTTCAGGAAATCACTAGACAAATAGTCAAAGAACATACAATGCTCTCTCTTAATTAAGAGTGTCCAACGACAAGCAATACCTGCTGGACTATAACAAGAACTAAAATTCCCTGAATATTGTCGCATTTCCAGTACCAAAATGAATATGCAATGCAACGAAACAGAGGACTGGTACAAACAAACTATAACAAAACATGAATCATATACGGTACTACTTTGAAAAAACCATCTCTATCAAATCCGTCAAGCAGAAGTCATATAATGTAATCAAGTGTAACAAGGATGAGGTAAACAAGCCTCATCAACACGAAAAAGAATACTAGAAACTTACTATCGCCTTCTTAACTGGCTCAGAGAATCCAGTCTTCTTGCCATTGTGGCACTCCTTGAATAGATCAAACGCAGTCAACTCTTCACCCTTACGAGCCTCTTTCTGAAATTGTTCACGACACGATGGAACAATAAGAAACAATTAAAAGAATCACTGTAGTAGCAAATGATAACATGAGATATCCTTACCAAAGCATGCACATGGGAAATGTAGGGGCGAGAACCAGTTTTCTGATGGAACTTAACTTTGGAACGGTTCTCCTTGTTCGACTGACAGGTTTCCTACCATGGAAAAAGAAACATGAGAATTAATGGAGAAACCATAAAGGCTCCTACAGATTGCAATCCAAGGTGAAGTTCAAAAGTGTATGCAGCCATAATAGCATGAAAACAATGTTATCATCATCTCTCCAAGCAGCACAACGATGGCAAGATAAAACAAGCACAATAGACACAATGGTAAACAAGCACATCATTATTATTATACCAGCTAAATAGCTATCGTATGAACATGGCAAGATAAAACAAGCACAATGGTAAACATAGACACAATGAACTCCTTCACATAGAACTACAGTATGAATACCTTGTGCCTTCGGGTAGACCACATCTTGACCAGCCTTTGCCACTCCGCATCTGTCACATTCTTATCAGGAGATTTGACACTCACTAGATTGGCCGGTACATTGTTAAAATGCTTCTTCTTGATATGGTGGCGCCTATTCTTCAACGCGGTCTTGAGGATGTCAGTGCATGCATACTTCACGGCATCGGAACGGGTGTCCATATCAAAATTGATCTGAGTAGATAACATATAATGCAAGGACACAATTTAGAATGATATAACAAGTGAACAGAAATAATCACATTTGGCTGAGAAAGAATAAACTTACAGCAACTTTGCCAATGAAATTGTCAATATGATGCCCATTGGCCTTGTACTCCTTGAAGTGGGGAAGGAGTGGTAGATGCTGCCTCGCAGCGACCCCACCCTGGGATGCAAGCTTTGCAGCCTGTGCTGGTTTGTCCGGGCGTTTCTTCCCCTCAGCCACTTGGATGATAATCTTAGAGCCTAACTCTTTAGTGAGTCTTTCGAGCCCTTTCCATTCCTGCACTTATCCACAATAGGTGTAGCTGAAAAAGAAGACATTCATACAGTTAAGACAAATCAAGTTTGCATTTCATGATTTCATAACTGATCATGTGTTATTATTACTTGCCTTCAACGTCCATTTGCCGCTGTTGGTCAAGCTGTTGGTCAGAGAACTCAGGAACTTCAATTGGCTGATTTGTGCACAGAGTAGATGGGACATGGCTTGTTTCACCCATCTGCATCAGGCTTACTTCACCCCCATGCATCATGCTTCTTTCATCTTCGTGCATCGAGCTTCTTACATCCACGTGCACATGGAGGCTTCCTTCATCCACATTTGCTGGGCTTCCTACATCCATTTGCACAAGACTTTCTTCATGGTTGGTTAGAGACAGCTTTGTTTTCTGCCTACACGGTCCGTTGTGTGGTACCGGACACCCTCAACAACACATGCTGAATATGATAAGACTCCAGAAGCTGGTCCACATGCCAAAGCATAGAGATCATCTCTTACCTCTTCTCTCTTCTCCACACGCAAAGAAGTCACATGATTCTGAAACCATCTGGGAAATCCTTTCTCAAGCCTTTCATCAACATTATGACTATCTTCCTGCCGCAATTCTTCCTTGCATAGTCTGCAATGCAAATGAGAGTGAGTTAAAACATCCTGCCTAAATAAATGGATCAATATAAAATAAATTTTACATGTTTAGAAGAGATCACATACTGGAGATATGGCTGAACCTCAATACAATTATTGAGAACATACCAAACCATCTTGTCATAATCACCCCCAGCATATTTCTTTCTCGAACCTCCAAGTAAATTCACACCATGGTTGAAAACCGACAAATCAAAAGCTTGCAGATCAGCGCACTCTCTATTTCTGCCCTCCCGATTAAATCTTGTTTCCACATCGTCCAAGTACCTCGAGAAAAATGTTAGGCACTCATCAACAACATATGCTTCTGCAATCGATCCTTCAGGTCTGGCCATGTTCCTCACATAACGCTTACAAGTAAGTAGCCTTCTCTCAATTGGATACATCCATCCGTACTGCACCGGGCCTCTAAGAATTGCCTCATCTGGTAAATGAACAGCTAGATGCACCATGACATCAAAGAAAGCTGGAGGAAAAATCTTCTCGAGTTTGCAAAGAATAACTGGGATTTCTTCCTTAAGTCTTTTTAAAACATCTAGCTTCAAAGTTTTGCAACACAGTTCTCTAAATTTTTTTCCCAAATCAGCGACAGCTTCATATATCTCCTTATCCATGATTCCACGGATACCAACTGGTATAAGTCTTTGGAGGAGGATTTGGCAATCATGGGTTTTCAGTGATTGAAGCTTGCATCCATCAGGACTAACACATTTTGCTAAGTTAGCGGCATACCCATCTAGAAATCTCACTTGTCTTATAAATTCACAGAATGCAAGCTTCTGTTCTTTTGTCATTGTGTACCATGCTTCTGGCAAACCAACTGGATTTCCATCCTCATCACGGTCGAGGTGTAAATCTGGTCTTATACCCATGTCTTCCAAATCAAGCCTAGCATTAGCCGTATCCTTTGTCTTACCATCAATGTTAAGAAATGTCCCAAGCAGGTTGTGACATATGTTTTTCTTGATGTGCATTACATCAAGATTATGGCTCAGTTTCAAATCTATCCAGTATGGCAGGTCCCACAAACAAACCCTCCGTTTCCAGCATGGACCAGCATCTTTACGCTTTCTTTTCTTGTTTTGAGGATGGTTTCCTGGTCTTACATCTTTGACCTTCTCCAATTGCAGCAGCAGCTCTTCTGTACTGAATTCCTCTGGCTTGTCACAGTTTTCACTCTTACCATTAAAAGCTTTGCTTCTTCGCCAGCGATGCGCTCGAGGAAGAAAACGACGATGTCCAATATAACATATCTTGTTTCTTATCCTCTGTGAGCAGGGATCTTTGTCACAGTGCAAACACGCATAGTAGCCACTCATGACTCTTCCTGATAGAGTGCTCAATCCTAGATAATCATGGATGCACCATAGGACTGCTACACGTAGATTAAATTTTTTTTCACTTAAGGCATCATAGGTACTTACACCCTTCCAAATCTCAAGCAACTCTTCGACGAGAGGCTCCAAGAACAAATCAAAATCCTTCCCTGGAGAATTTGGACCGGGTATAAGTAAGGCCATCATGAGGTTGCACTGATCCATACATGCCCATGGTGGCAGGTTATAAGGCATCACAAATACATGCCACATGCTGTAGGAAGCACTCATTTTTCCAAACGGATTAAACCCATTTGTACCAATGCCAATTCTCTGGTTCCGTGCATCTTCAGCAAAATCTCTATGTTTTTTATCAAAGTCTTTCCATGCTTCACCATCAACTGGATGACTTATTTCATTTTCCACGGGTTTCTTTTTCAGCTTGTGCCATTGTACCTCTTCCGATGACTTCTTCGAACAATACATCCGCTGCAACCTCGGGATCAACGGGAAATGTCTCAATACTTTCATCGGAATCTGTTTTTCCCATCTGAGTCCTTCCATCTCGATGCACCACATACCGGACATTCGTCATGGTTGGCATATTGTTTTCTGAAAAGGACACAATTATTTGGGCACACATGGATTGAATCATAGCCTAGCCCCAATGCACGAATAAATTTCAGTGCTTCATCATAAGATTTGGGAATCGAGCACTTCGGGAATGACTTGGCCAAGAACGCGAGTATCGCATTAAATGCAACATTGGAGATCCGATAGAAAGACTTGATGTGGAGTAACTTCACGACAAATGAAAATCTTGAAGTTTCAGACCCTTCGTAAAGTGAGCACTTTGCCTCTTCTATCACTTTTGCAAACTTTGACTGCTGTCTACCCGTGTCCTCCGATCCATACAGATCCTGTATCATGTCAGGAATTCTATCATCTTCATATAGATCCTCCTCCTCCAAACGAACATCCTTTTCAGCAACATCTACCACGATATCAGTAGCTCCATCCACATGATGTGCATCTGCATCAGCTTCAACATTTAATGGTTCTCCATGATGAATCCACCTATCATATGTGCTAGACATCCCATAAATAAGAATATGATCCTCCACTTTCCCTTGAGGTTCTTGTTTACCATTGAGATATTTGCGGCACGGGCAAAGAATTTGAGCATCCTCGGCACAGGTTTCACGAACGAAATTCATGAACTCTTTCACTCCATTGATGTATTCTTCGGAAAATTTCCTAGCTTTTATCCAACTTCTGTCCATCTGCCAATGAACAAAAAAGGCTACAATTTAGGAATTGAATTACACAGACCCAAAGTAGCTAACACAAAGGTTTTGGAATACCACAGTATTTTAAAAACTTTGCTGCCAGGAGGTTTGCGCCGCGCAGAACTTGCGGCTTTTCTGCCTTTCATTCACGAATTTACTTCCAGTACAGCAAAGGAAACGGGCTCATGGCCCCTAACTACACACCACCACCGATTGTGGTGCTCGTTCCATCCCACGAGCGATCAGAGGGGGCGCCAGACTCCCTCTTGGCGCTAACTAACTCGAGCTATGCAGACTTGGGTTTATTCAGAAAACAACCTCAAACTACTGACGAAATTGACGAAACTGATGAAACTGAAGAAATAAACACTAGCTACTGCAGACTTGGGTTTATTCAGCAGATATGACCATGATAGAAAGAGTAGATTTTTCACATAACAATTGATAATGTAATATCATGCATGTGTGTAAGATGGAAAATTTTCTCAAATTTTGAACCATTAATAATGTAATATCGATGCAAAGTTGAGATGCCAGGTAAACATAGTAGAGTTACAATAGGCCACAGTAGAGTTGAGATGATTTAAGTACGCCACAATACGCCACAGTATTTTAATATCATGCACGGGAGTACTTTTCCCCACACAAATGATCAGAGAATGAAAAGAGCTACAATACTCAGGAGTGAGAACAGCAGCTTCAGAGCACTTACCTGTAGCTTCAAAATAGAAGCTTTGTTCGGCTGCAGCACTTAGAAACAGAGATGACACCGCCCTACGCAGCCCGCTCTGGAGATGACACCGTCCGCCGCCGTCTGTACTCCACAGATGACGCCCTCTGCCGCCGGGCGCTGCCCGCCACCCGATGATGGACGTCCACGGCGCCGCACTGTCCCCGCTTGGTGCAGATGATGGTCGGCCGTGGCGCCGCCTGCTGCCTGGCCGGCGTAGGTGATGATCGGCCGCGGCGCCGCCCGCTGCCTGCCGCCCGCTGTCAGCCGCGCCACCGCCGAACACGATTGGGGATTCTTTTTCTAGGTTTCGTTTCTAAGTCACGGACTTGCCCCTATTTTTTTTTCTTTTGCTCAGAAAAAGGGACACGTCCAGTTTTGGCCCAAAGAAGGCCCACTCATCACGTGTATGTCCGGTTAAAAGATTCTCAATCGCAATGTAACTAATTGCACGATGAGGTCTAACTGGTAAGTGGCTGTTTGGATGAGCGATTGATCTTTGGTTCGAGTCTGGTGCAACCCCTTTTTATCAACTTTACTTAATTAAATTACTGAGTTGTAATCTAGTCACCCTCATCTCCTTTGATTATTGACAACTAGGAACGCCACGTAGACAAAATAGCTGAGTTGTCATCTACACACCCTCATCAAGTTTTTATGATGATATATTTTGGTCATTATGGACTGAAATAAGGTAGTATGCACCATTCACATCTTTATGACCTTTCTATGAAATCAAATAATGACCTTTTGGCTCTGAATTGTCATGAGATTATAGGGTTTGAGCCCTTCTACACCCTTCATGACTAATTTGTGAATTTTGGTCATGGATCTATGACTAATTAAACCGCGGTCACTAATTTTTGTCATAGATGAGCATTTTTCTTGTAGTGTGTGTTCGGCTCGGCCAAGCATTATACTTTTTTTGGAAAAAAGTTGCTTGTAAAAATTTCCTTGTCCAAACTTTATTTGTGACGCGCAAATTCAAATACCCCGTTTACTTGGGGGCTTCCTTCATGAAGCTTTTTCCTCTTGCATATGGTTATACTTGTACGGCTTCATTCCTTGTTTGTGTATTACGCCACAATATGCACCATATTGACTTAAGCGATTTGCAAGATGGGTTGCTTGGCTCCTGTGCTTACCCCAACGTTCCCGATTGTTCTGCTAGGGAGTAAAGGGAGCACCTCTGCGATTGTCACGATCGGGTCACCCGAGCCGGACCTCAGACTGGGTGAAGCCGAAAGCTAGCGCTCTTATTGTTTTCAATCATGGTCGGCACACAACGGAACTCATGAGTACAAAAATCTATTGCACAAGTCTCATAATAACAATGAGCACCGAAGAAAGGTATCGGTGGGGGTACTATTTTCTTCGAAGATTCTTCTTACTCTTTGCAATAATAGCATAAGTTCCCTGAGCGTGCTTTGTCTGTTACAGCCTTATGGCCTGATTGCCTGGTTATTGGAAACACCGTCGATATTCTCGACAGATGGAGTACATAACACTTTTCGGTCCTTGACCGAAGAGGGAGAAGCCGACGGTCGGTTAAGACGCATTTAAAGTTCGGTTGAACATAGATATGATATAAGTACTTCGATACATGTAATCATTCTTTTACCCAAGTCACTTGGGGGCTCTTAAATTTATATGAGCCGTTTTATGACAAGTGTTTTTCTTCTTAGTCGTTGCAAAGTTTTTATTATTATTTATCACTCCTTTTTTTGACACAAGTGTGTGGTCGCTAGCCGGGGAGCCTAATTTCTCTCTCAAAGCCGCTAGAGTTTAGTTTGCTAAACTGGCCTAGTAAGAAGTACTCCGCCTTCGGGATAGGAGGTTGAAGCCGTAGGCTGACCCGCTTGAAGTTTTGAGATAGGATGTGTCATGTTAAAGCACGGCAGAAGCACCTTTTTTTTTCTAAAGTCCAATTTTCGGATTGGCACCGAACACTTGATCTAGTCTGGACATTAACGTTTTGAATAAGTTTTTTGGCTTTTCGAGCCCATGGCACTTTTATACTATTTGTGTGTTTTCAGCATAAGTCTCGCAGTGCAAAGCCGGACACCTTTAGAGATTCGGCAAAAACATTCTCGGATATTGTAATATATGCATTGGTTTCGAATTGTGTCTTCGGTCAATAGTTGGGTTGCCCGGCTCCTGCGCTTGCCTCCTATGTTCCACTTTGTTCGGCTGGGTGTGCAAAGGGAGAACCACTGCGATTGTGCTTCCAGATCACATGGTTAAGTACCTCAGTGGAGAAAGCGGAAAACTGACTGTCACAATAAGCGTAAACTGGTCGGCGATCCAATGACGGCGTTAAACGACGGGCCATTCATAACAATGGCCGAAGTGTTTACGGCTTGACCTCGACTGTCGCCGAACACTACCGGGGGCTATTAACTGGCCTCCCAAACTAAATCCTCGATATTTTGCTCTTACATTGGAGCTGAGGTTTCATGATCATGCTTAGCATGACAACCCAAAGAAAGGAACCGATAGCGAGACTATTTTCTTTGGAAGACATTTCTTCTATTAAACAGTAATATAACATGTCTCTCCGCGTACCTTTGTTTATAAAACCGTATGGCTAGATTGCCTTGTTTGTTGTAAATCTTTGCCCTCATAAAGGCTTTATAAAGTAGGACAAACACTCCTCGGCTATTGGCCGAGGAGGTGGAAGCCGATGGTCGGTCAACAAAGTTTTGTACAATGCGGATCCGAGCATTAATGACGTAAAGTACTTGGATACATAGAGTCATTACACATAATTTGTGATTTTACTATGGATATCGATCCTTAATTCGGCCTCCCGTGCCCGCATTAAGGCTCGGGGGCTACTGGGCTTCGGGCTTATTATTTACAAATATTAAAGGGGCACATCGATCCCCTGATCTAGTGTTGCCACCCGACCAGTGTTTCGAGGGCTACTGCATTGCCTGTTCTATGCAGAAAATTTAAGTGCAATACAGTTTCTGAGGAGATTTTGATCCCCAGGTTGGTCGGCCACACCCAACCTGAGTCTCAAGGACTGAGCACGCCACTTTTTGTCTCCCGAAGTATTCTACCGAGCTGGGACTTGATCCTCAGACCGATTTTGCAAATCAACCTGAGTCTCAGCGGCTACGGGGATCAGTGGTCTTATGTCATCCTTCATGTGCATCTCGGGTTTTAGACCGATACCCACCTTGAGGGCTACTAGCTATGTATCTCGGCAGAGAATAAATTGCACCAATCAAAAATATTGATAAAAATCGGCCCACATTCGGGGAGGTGCACCACCTTGGAAGCAGTCTGGCATAAAGCTCGGGCGCTAGTGGCTGGCTCCATAGAGGGCATTTCCGGCATTAAGCTTGGCTAAACTCCTTCAAACTTCTTTGAACCAAGGTGATTTACGACACCTCGGATACAGTCCGGTGTTGGAGCTCGGATACATAGTCCGGCATTGGAGCTCGGATACAGTCCGGCGTTGGAGCTCGGATACATAGTCCGGTGTTGGAGCTCGGATACATTCTGGCGTTAGAGCCAGGAAGCAGTCCGGCATTGGTGCTCGACTGCAAGAGATACCTTGAATGCAGTCCGGTGTTAGAGCTCAGACGCAAGAGGACACTGCCTCCCGGGAACAACTCCGAACCCGAGGTGTGGCATAAAAATAACGAGGCATTGATAAAGGCCGGAAACTTAAAGGGGCTCCTCGGATACCCGACGTGTAAACTCGTCGAATGCATTTCGGCGATCCTCAAGATAGAAGATGAGAAGATTTGTTGAACCAGTTTTCAAGACCGGCAACCGAAGATGAAGAACAGTTTGGAAGAATCGAGGAGCGTCCCTAACTTGAAGATCGGTTCAGGGGGCTACTGACGGTGTCCTAGACTAGGGGGTACTCAACGCGTCGTCTCCCGATCAGGGATTGGGCCGAGGACCCCCATGGCTGTATACTCATGAGCCAGTCCGGACAGCTGCCACATACAAGGAAGAATCCACAAGACTTGGCGATCAAGACAAGGACTCCTCCCCCACCGGCGTATTCGGCTAGGACTCTTGTTATCCTAGGCCTCTGGTGCATTATATAAACCGGGGCCAGGCTAGTTGATAGACACATACAACAACAATCATACCATAGGCTAGCTTCTAGGGTTTAGCCTCTCTGATCTCGTGGTAGAACAACTCTTGTACTACCCATATCATCAATATTAATCAAGCAGGAGTAGGGTTTTTCCTCCATCGAGAGGGCCCGAACCTGGGTAAACATTGTGTCTGTCGGTGTCAAAACTGGCAGATCTCGGGTAGGGGGTCCCGAACTGTGCTTCTAGGCGGATGGTAACAGGAGACAAGGGACACGATGTTTTACCCAGGTTCGGGCCCTCTTGATGGAGGTAAAACCCTACGTCCTGCTTGATTGATATTGATATTGTGGATGTTTACAAGAGTGGATCTACCACGAGATCAAGGAGGCTAAACCCTAGAAGCTAGCCTATGGTATGATTGTAATGGTTGTTGTTGTGTCCTATGGACTAGAGCCATCCGGTTTATATAGACACCGGAGAGGGCTAGGGTTACATAGAGTCGGTTACAATAGTAGGAGATCTACGTATCCGTATCGCCAAGCTTGCCTTCCACGCCAAGGAAAGTCCCATCCGGACACGGGACGAAGTCTTCAATCTTGTATCTTCATAGTCTTGGAGTCCGGTCGATGATGATGATAGTCCGGCCGATGATGGTAGTCCGGCTATCCGGACACCCCCTAATCCGGGACTCCCTCAGTAGCCCCTGAACCAGGCTTCAATGACGATAAGTCCGGCGCGTATATTGCTTGGCATTGCAAGGCGGGTTCCTCCTCCGAATGATAGAAGATTGTGAACACCAGGATAGTGTCCGGCTCTGCAAAATAAATTCCACATTCCACCGTAGAGAGAATAATATATACACACGTTCAATCTGCTGACGTTTTTTGCGGCATGACATCACGCCACTACCAAGCCATTACTTGAATCGTTTTTTACTCTACCACCTCAGCGCATTTAGCGAAGTGGTTTCCTTGGCATGTCTTGTCGAAGCAGAGATCGTGTTCCCCCTTAATCCGGGATTCTCATCAATACGGACGTGGGTAACCCAATCGCGCCATTGATGGTGACGCTTGGGGGATAAGCGAGTTTTACCAGGCCGGTGGGGGACGCGTAGACTTCGCCCGCCCATATAAGGGATAAGGATTCACCTTTTCACCTACGCCTTCTTCCTCCTTTGCTTATCCATCTCCGGGCAGTCGAGCTGTAGCGCACAAGCCCGCACATCTCATCTCAACCTTCCCCAGTCATGTCTGGAGCGGGAGGCAAGTGGATGACCTCCTCCGTTACGAAGGAGCACATCAAAAGACTGCGCAGCGCCGGCTACCTGTCCGGCGACATTGCGCACCGGCTGCCCGACGAGGGGCAGCTCATCCCCACCCCCAGGCCCCATGAGAGGGTCGTTTTTCTTCCCCACTTCCTCCGCGGACTGGGCTTTCCACTTCACCCCTTTTTCCGGGGGCTCATGTTCTACTACGGCCTGGATTTCCATGATCTGGCGCTGAACTTCATCCTCAACATCTCGGCGTTTATCGTCGTGTGCGAGGCCTTCCTCTGCATCCAGCCCCACTTCGGCTTGTGGCTCAAGACCTTCAATGTCAAGCCGAAGGTAGTGAAGGGCACTCAAGCGGAGTGCAGAGGCGCCATGTTGGGCAAGATGCCCAACGTCCTTTGGTTCGAAGGGGCCTTCGTGGAATCCGTCAAGGGGTGGCAATCGGGGTGGTTCTATATCACCGAGCCGCGCGACCCTACGTGGGCGGCGGCCCCCGAGTTCAGATCTGGTATCCCCACGCAGCTCACCTCCTGGAAAGAGAAGGGCTTGCTGTGGGGTAGATCGGAGGAGCTGACGGGACTCCAAGCCTGTATCCAGAAGCTGGTGAAGAAGCTCAGGCTGGTTAACATGGTCCAAGTCATGCTCGTCCGCCGGATTCTCCCATGCCAGGAGCGGGCATTCAATCTGTGGGAGTTCAATCCGGAACAGCACCAGGCGCTGAGCGGGCTCTTCGACACGACGTACGAAGGCGCCTGGAGGGTGCTGTTTAAGGGCGCCGAAGCCCCCGCATCCGCGACTGAAGATCGCGGATTTCACTCGCAACATCGAGCCGACGAGGTAAGTGATTCTACCCCTTTATGGGACACTTGCTTTTCATAGTTTGACTCTATGCGGGTTTAATTTCCCCTTTTCCTTTGACAGGACTGGATGAGGAAGGCGGAGCAGATTATCTGCCCGGCTCCTATGCCAGAAAACCCAGTAGACGCCCATCTAACGAGGCTGCTGGTTCCGGCACCGCACGTGGTGCCGAAGAAGAAGGCCAAGAAGGAGGCCACGGGTGCTCGAAAGAGTTCCTGTTTTCTGGTGTCCGACGACTCCGGGGCGGACTCCTCCCCCGAAAACGAGGAGGAGAAAGAGGACTCTCTCCTAGAGGAGGGAGAGAGGAAGAGGAAGGCTTCCCCAACAAGGGAGGCCGAAGGGTCCAAGAGGGGAAGGACTATTCCCCCGGACAGCTCCGCCAGCATCAACGTTGGCAAGGAAGAATGGCCTTCAAGGGCCAAGCCTCTTGCGAGATTGTAAGTATCCGGATTCCTGATGCCGCATGCTGCCTGTAGTCCGGCCAATGATGATCTTCCCGCTTCATCAAGCGGGTCATTGGCTCCGTCGGATGTAGACTCCATCCCGACCGCCTCCACCCCTCGCGACACCGAGGACGCCGAGGTGGGATCCGAAGAAGGGACCCATCAGGGGGAGGCTCCAGAGGCGCCACAAGGCGGCCTCCCGGACTTTGTGCCGGACTCCACATAAGAACCCGCAGTGGTTTCGGAGTCCGGCCGGCGGCCCCTTCACACGAAGGGCAAGACCGTGACGCCGGCAGCTTCCGTCCAACCGGAGGCGCCGGACAATTTGTTGGAGGCGCTGTAGAGCGCTTCCATCGAGGAAGAACACCGCACTATTATGAGTGCGGTGATTCAGAAGGTACAGGTTGCCAAGAGCGGGCTGACCGAAGCCTGCAATAGCCTTCTATCAGGCTTTGAGGTAAGAAGTTAAAAATATGCAATGTAATACCGCATAGACAGTAGCCCCTGATGCTCGGTTTGGTGTTCGGAAAGAAAAGCCGGACTGAGGATCTAAAAAAAAGAAGACATACGCAGGGTTGCTAAAAAATTATGTCAATATGGGTTGCAGGCTGCGCTGCTGACCTCTGCCGCACTGACTGCGGAGGTCGGTGCTTTGAAGCAGGAGCTCGAGCGGTCCGAGCAAGAGCTCGGCCGCACCAAGAAGCAGCTCCAGGACAAAGAAGGTGAGTAACACCTCTTTGAACTTGTACCTTACAGAAAATGATTTAGGTTGCAGCAAAAAAAAATAACAAGGATAACATGGGTACTGCAGGGGCCATGAACGAGGTGGCGACCCTGAAGGAGGCCGTGTCCGTGACCGAACGCAATGCGGCCGCGGAACGGGCAGAGCGAGAAAAGCAGGAGGCGCGGGTGGCGGTGGTTCAGCAAGAGCTCCAGGCTCTCATGGAAAAGCATGAGATTTTGGAGCGTGACTCAAAGACTCGAGAGTCCGAGCTTGCCTCGGCTCTCGAAAGTGCCAAAACTGCCAAGGCCGATGCCCATAAGTCCCTTCAGGAGATTGAGTTGGTGAGGAAGATAGCGGTAGGTAAGGCATTTTTCATGCAGAGCAAGCATGTGAATGTAAATTATGTGTTACTTACCCGAATTCGGAGCTCTCCAGGGGCGTTTGCAGATCTGCCTCGCAGCGTGTCTGATGCCGCCGCATTCTACCGAGCCGAGGAGGGGAGCTCAACGGAGAAGGTCTACTGGTCTCAGTATGCTGAGGCCGGCCATCCGGTGCCCCCTAGCGACCAACTGAAGCAGCTAGTCGAGCTCCACAAGGTGGCCGAGCAGGCCATGAAGGGCCTCATAGTCCGGCTGTGGCCTGGAGAGGCCATGCCTGGGAGCTACTTCGGCCTCGTGCAATGGTTGGTGGATGCGTGCCCCTGGGTGGAGGTTATCAAGCGCTCCGCCTGTATTGAAGGTGCTCGTCGGGCCCTTGCCCGCGCAAAGGTGCATTGGGGCAAGCTGGATGCGGAGAAGCTAATCACTGACGCGCCACCAGCGGGCAAGGAATATCATACGCCCGAGATGTACTATAAGACTGTCTTGAAGGGTGCCCGCACGATTGCGCATGAGTGCCCCAGGGATGTAATTATTGAGTAAGTTCGCAATGTGTTATCCTGTGCGCTGAAACATTGTTCATATGCGCTAAGCAACGCTTGTTAATTTAAAATATTACCTTCTGTGCGGCCGTTTATTAAATCTGAGAGATGGCAAGTCGTCGGCTTCAGCCCCCATGCCACAAGTGCTGGGGTGTTCGGGATAAACTTGAGCACTCTTGTTCCCATTTTTGGGTCCATCTAGGGAGGCGCTCAACACAACGAACAAGGCAACCGGACTTATAGTGCTTGAACACTCTCACTTAGCCATAGAATTCTATAATTTTAAATTTCGGCGAAGCCCCTAGTATTCGGAAGACCGAATTTGGGGCGCTATCCACGCCTTCGTCGGACATTATCCGGTACTTCGCTCGAAGCGGCGTAGGTCTTTAAGGACCCGAAAAGACCTCTCGAACAGCGACCAATCTCTCGCCTTATCATGACGGTCAGTTTTAGCTTTCTCCACTGAGGCGTTAACCCGGCTCAACCGGGGCGCAATCGCAGTGGTTCTCCCAGTGCTACCTTAGCCGATAGAACGGAACATAAGGTGCCAAACATGGGAGCTGGGCAAACCCAACCATTGACCCAAGACATGATTCGGAGCCGATTCATGTAATGCTATAAGTTCAGGGTGCCACACTTGTGAAAGTGTGCGGACTTTATCACACCATAATGCGGGGAACATAAGCCCCTGGTGTATTTGGCCGTACCAAAATGTACGGATGCAACATGTCGTAAATGAACATATATATATATATATATAAGGTAATGCAATTATGGGCAAAAAGTGCTGCATTTTATTCGAGAAGATTTGCTATGAGCGCGGAATGATACAAATAGTGCGGAAAGCAAGGCATTGGACGAATTAAAGGCATCTCCCTCCAGGGGTAGGCCGCGGAATGGTGTATTTAACAAATTTAATGCTCGTAATGGAGACCATGCGTCGCAGCCTTTGTCCCTCCCTGGCTGTTGCATCATGAGTTCGGCAGGTTCGCCGCCGGACAGGGTTCTGTATAAAAAAGAGAGAAATAAAAGATAAAAGGAGCAACACACTTGGGAGCCCCTGGTGTGGTCGAACCGCACTCTGGGTCTGTTGTGGTTGTGCCTCTCCCCCTATGCCCATGGTATCTCCAGGGCGTAATTATGTACGCGGAGAGTTTGTCTTACAATTGTGCGAGGGCTGGGGTTGAGGCCGCATTGCTACGCCTGCTCGGAACGTGCCAGGTGGTCTTGGTTGATGTTGCTCTGGGCACGTTTGGCCGTGTCCGGTCGTTTAACGGCCGGACTCGAAAATTGCCTTAAAAGGCTGCTCTGTACTTCTGCCGCGAGAGCCGCTGTATGTTCCTCCGTTCGGAGGGAGCATTCCGTGTTTCCGTTGACCGTGATGACTCCACGAGGGCCTGGCATCTTGAGCTTAAGGTATGCATAATGCGGCACCGCGTTGAATTTTGCGAACGCGGTTCGTCCGAGCAGAGCGTGATAGCCACTGCGGAATGGGACTATGTCGAAGATTAACTCCTCGCTTCGGAAATTATCCGGGGATCCGAAGACCACTTCTAGTGTAACCGAGCCTGTACAGCTGGCCTCGACACCTGGTATGACGCCTTTGAAGGTTGTCTTTGTAGGTTTAATCCTTGAAGGGTCTATGCCCATCTTTCGCACTGTATCCTGATAAAGCAGGTTCAGGCTACTGCCGCCGTCCATCAGGACTCTCGTGAGGTGAAATCCATCGATGATTGGGTCTAAAACCAATGCGACGAATCCGCCATGGCGGATACTGGTCGGATGGTCTCTTCGATCGAAAGTGATCAGGCAAGAGGACCATGGGTTGAATTTTGGGGCGACTGGCTCCATCGCGTATACGTCCCTTAGTGCACGCTTCCGCTCCCTCTTGGGTATATGCGTTGCGTATATCATGTTTACCGTCCGGACTTGAGGGGGGAATCCCTTTTGTCCTCTGTTGTTCGGCGGCCGGGTCTCTTCCTCGTCATCTCTGTGTAGCCCCTTGTCATTGTTTTCGGTGATTAATTTGCCTGCCTGCTTGAATACCCAACAATCTCTGTTGGTGTGGTTAGCTGGCTTTTCGGGGGTTCCATGTATTTGATAGGAGCGGTCGAGTATTCGGTCCAAATTGGACGGGACCGGAGTGGTTCTTTTGAATGGCTTCTTCCGTTGACCGGGCTTGGAGCCTCGGAATCCGGCGTTGACTGCCGTATCCTCATTGCTGTCGCTGTTAATGCGGCGTTTGTTTTTGCTTCGACGCGACCTGCCATTGCGGTCCTTGGTATCCGGACTGCCAGCTTTTTTGCTGAGGTTGTTGCTGCGAGCTAGCCAGCTATCCTCTCCCACACAGAAGCGGGTCACGAGTGATGTGAGGGCTGCCATGGATTTCGGCTTTTCCTGTCCTAGGTGCCGGGCCAGCCACTCGTCCCGGATGTTATGTTTGAAGGCAGTGAGGGCCTCTACATCCGGACAGTCGACGATTTGATTTTTCTTTGTTAAGAACCGTGTCCAGAATTGCCTGACCGATTCGTCTGGCTGTTGGATTATGTGGCTTAGGTCATCTGCGTCCGGTGGTCGCACATACGTGCCCTAGAAGTTGTCGAGGAATGCGGCTTCCAGGTCTTCCCAGCATCCAATTGACTCTGCGAGCAGGCTGTTAAGCTAATGCCGAGCTACTCCTTTAAGCTTGAGCGGGATATATTTAATGGCGTGAAGATCATCGCCGCGGGCCATATGTATATGGAGGAGATAATCCTCAATCCAAACCGCGGGGTCTGTCGTGCCATCATAGGATTCGATATTAACGGGTTTAAACCCTTCAGGGATTTGATGATCCATTACTTCGTCAGTGAAGCATAGTGGGTGCACGGCGCCTCTGTATTGAGAAATACCGCGACGTAGCTCGAGAGAGCGTTGTCTGATGTGTTCGGCCCGGCCGGAGTAGTTGTATCCCGCGCGACGGTATTCCTCGTGGGTCTTGGGGCGCCCACGTGATCCATAGGTAGATCTGGATTGTCTTGCCTTGTCCTCCAATATATCCCGCAAGTCTGGCGCGTTCCCTCGTGGCTTCATGCTTTTTGAGCGGTGTCGGGGTACGGTTTTGGTGGAGGGCTTGCACGCCTCTCTGTCGCGGCCACGAGGTGGTCGGTCTGCCGTATTGTGCGCTGGTGATGCAGGTTTGTACGCTTCCTCCTCTAGTCGGGGGAGCAACTTGCGTTTTGGCTAACTTTTGGAGGGGCATTCGAGTTCATACTCTTCGGCCGTGAGGACCTCGGTCCATCTCTCGGCCAGTAGGTCTTGATCAGCTTGAAGCTGTTGCTGCTTTTTCTGTAGGCTGTTTGCCGTGGCCATTAGCCTGCGTCGGAAACGCTCTTGTTCGACGGGATCCTCAGGCACGACGAATTCATCGTCGTCGAGGATTGCCTCGTCTGCGGAGGGAGGTAAGTAATTATCATCCTCGACCTCTTCATCTGCCGCCCTCTCGTGAGGGCTTGCTTCTGCCTCCTCCTGCGCTGGATCGTGCTGGAGGGGGTTGTCTTCGGCACTTTCTGGGGTGTTATTGTCTCCTGTGCCGGAATCTCTATTCTTGCTGTGGCGGGATTTAGAGCGGCGCCACTGATGTCGGCGCTTGGGCTGTTTCTTTAAGGAATCGGCCTCCGTTGCTTCTTTGCCGTCCCCATCTTTTGGGGTGTCCACCATATATTCATCGTATGACGAGGTGGTCTTCCAGTGTCCTGTAGGCACTGGTTCTTGATGGTCTCCGGCGTCGTCGTCCATACCGTCGATGTCTTCGGAGTCGTAGTCGAGTACGTCGGTTAGGTCGTCGACGGTGGCTACGAAGTGGGTGGTGGGTGGGCTCTGAATTTCTTCGTCGGCCGCGTCCCAACCATCCTGGCCGTAGTTCGGCCAGGGCTCTCCGGATAGCGAGAGATGCTTCAGCGAATTTAAGATATCGCCGAAGGGTGAGTGCTGAAAGATCTCCGCAGCGGTGAATTCCATGATCGGCGCCCAGTCAGATTCGACTGGCAGGGGCGCAGGAGGTTCGGAGTCCGGCAGAGAGTCCGGCACCTCGGAGCCATGAGCTTTATGCGGGACAAGGTAAGTGTTCGGCTCCATTGCCGTAGAAGTTGCAGCTCCCGAGGCGTTGTCCAGCCATCCGTCCTTGATCTGAGCGATCAGCTCCGGACTATGGGTCCGAGCGGGTTGGTGTGCGGCCTCAAAGGTGCTGTCCGGCGGCAGAGTTAGGTCGTGCCCATCGTGATAGCGCGGCACGCTCGACTGTGGCTCAGATCCATCGAAGATCAAGTCACCGCGGATATCGGCCGTGAAGTTTAGGCTTCCAAACCTGACCTGACGGCCAAGGGCGTAGCTTTCGATCTGCTCCAGATGGCCAAGTGAGTTGGCCCGCAGTGCGAAGCCGCCGAATACGAAGGTCTGTCCGGGGAGAAAAGTCTCACCCAGGACTACGTCGTTGTTGATTGAAGAGGCCATCAAGCCTATCGGTGACGACACAGAGGAACTCTCAATGAAAGCACCAATGTGGGTGTCAAAACCGGCGGATCTCGGGTAGGGGGTCCCGAACTGTGCGTCTAGGCGGATGGTAACAGGAGACAAGGGACACGATGTTTTACCCAGGTTCGGGCCCTCTTGATGGAGGTAAAACCCTACGTCCTGCTTGATTGATATTGATATTGTGGATGTTTACAAGAGTGGATCTACCACGAGATCAAGGAGGCTAAACCCTAGAAGCTAGCCTATGGTATGATTGTAATGGTTGTTGTTGTGTCCTACGGACTAGAGCCATCCGGTTTATATAGGCACCGGAGAGGGCTAGGGTTACATAGAGTCGGTTACAATAGTAGGAGATCTACGTATCCGTATCGCCAAGCTTGCCTTCCACACCAAGGAAAGTCCCATCCGGACACGGGACGAAGTCTTCAATCTTGTATCTTCATAGTCTTGGAGTCCGGTCGATGATGATGATAGTCTGGTCGATGATGATGATAGTTCGGCCGATGATGGTAGTCCGGCTATCCGGACACCCCCTAATCCAGGACTCCCTCAGTGTCCCTTGCCTCCTGTTACCATTGATCCTAAGACACACTGCTTGGGACCCCCTACCCGAGATCCACCGGTTTTGACACCGACACTAAGCTTGGGGATGCCCATGGCACCCCAAGATATTCAAGAATATCCAAAAGCCTAAGCTTGGGGATGCCCCAGGAAGGCATCCCCTGTTTCGTCTTTGTTCATTGGTAACTTTACTTGGAGCTATATTTTTATTCACTGTGTTTTGCTTGGAGCGTTGTGTATTATATTAGTCTTTGCTTTTTAGTTTACCACAATCATCCTTGTTGTAACACACCTTTTGGTAGAATCCTACTTGGTTGAAATTTATTAGAATACTCTATGTGCTTCAATTATATCTTTTGAGCTAGATAGTTTTTGCTCTAGTGCTTCAGTTATATCTTTTAGAGCATGGAGGTGGATTAATTTTGAAGAAATTTTTGATCTCTCATGCTTCACTTATATTATTTTGAGAGTCTTTTAGAACAGCATGGTATTTGCTATGGTTATAAATTGGTCCTAGAATGATGAGCATCCAAGTTGGGTATAATAAAAACTATCATAGGAAGTGAATTGGATGTTATGAACAATTTTATACTTGATAATTGTTTTGAGATATGGATGTAGTGATATTAAAGTCATGCTAGTCGGGTGATTATGAATTTAAAGAATGCTTGTGTTGAAGTTAGCAACTCCTGTAGCATGCACGTATGGTTAAAGTTGTGTAACAAATTTGAAACATGAAGTGTATCTGGCTTGTGCATCCTTATGAGTGGCGGTCGGGCATGAGCAATGGTATTTTCCTACCAATCTATCCCTCTAGGAGCATGCGCGTAGTGCTTGATTTTTGATGACTTCTAAATTTTTGCAATAAGTATATGAGTTATTTTGACTAATGTTGAGTCCATGGATTATACGCACTTTTACCTTTCCATCATTGCTAGCCTCTTCGGTACCGTGCATTGCCCTTTCTCACCTTGAGAGTTGGTGCAAACTTAGCCGGTGCATACAAACCCCGTGATATGATACGCTCTATCACACATAAACCTCCTTATATCTTCCTCAAAACAGCCACCATACCTACCTATTTATGGCATTTCCATAGCCATTCCGAGATATATTGCCATGCAACTTTCCATCGTTCCGTTCATCATCATTATGACACACATTACATTTGTCATATTGCCATTGCATGATCATGTAGTTGACATCGTATTTGTGGCAAAGCCACCATGCATAATTTTTCATACATATCACTCTTGATTCATTGCACCATCCCGGTACACCGCCGGAGGCATTCATATAGAGTCATATCTTGTTCTAGTTTCGAGTTGTAATTCATGTGTTGTAATCAATAAAAGTGTGATGATCATCATTATTAGAGCATTGTCACAAAGAAAAAAAAGAAAGGCCAAAAGAAAAAAAAGAAAGGCCAAAGGAAAAAAAGAAAGGCCCAAAAAAAAGAAAAAAAATAAAAAAAATAAAAAGAAAAAATAAATAAATAAAAGGGGGCATTGTTACTATCTCCTTTTCCACACTTGTTCTTCAAAGTAGCACCTTGTTCTTCATATAGTGAGTCTCATATATTGTGCTTCAAAGTAGCACCATGTTTTTCATATAGAGAGTCTCATATGTTGTCACTTTCATATACTAGTGGGAATTTTTCATTATAGAACTTGGCTTGTATATTCCTACGATGGGCTTCCTCAAATGCCCTAGGTCTTCGTGAGCAAGCAAGTTGGATGCACACCCACTATATTTTGTTGAGATTTCATTCATTTATAGCTCTAGTGCATCCATTGCATGGCAATCCCTACTCCTCATGTTGACATCAATTGATGGGCATCTCCATAGCCCGTTGATTATCCTCGTCAATGTGAGACTTTCACCTTTTTTTTCTTCTCCACACAATCCCCAATCATTATTCTATTCCACCCATAGTGCTATATCCATGGCTCATGCTCATGTATTGCGTGAAAATTGAATTTTTTTGAGATTATTTAAAGTACAAAACAATTGCTTGACTTGTCATCGGGGGTGTAGAATTTGGGAACATCTTTGTGTGACGAAAATGAAGCATAGCCTAACTATATGATTTTTTCGGGATGAACTTTCTTTAGCCATGTTATTTTGAGAAGACATGATTACTTTTATTAGTATGCTTGAAGTATTACTATTTCTTTTGTCAATATGAACTTTTATTTTGAATCATTTGGATCTGAACATTCATGCCACAATAAAGAGAAATACATCGAGAATTATGCTAGGTAGCATTCCATATCAAAAATTATGTTTTTATCATTTACCTACTCGAGGACGAGCAGGAATTAAGCTTGGGGATGCTTGATACGTCTCCAACATATCTATAATTTTTTATTGTTCCATGCTACTATATTACCTATTTTGGATGTTTATGGGCTTTATTTTACACATTTATATCATTTCTGGGACTAACCTACTAACCGGAGGCCCAGCCCGTATTGCTGTTTTTTTGCCTATTTCAGTATTTTGAAGAAAAGGAATATCAAACGGAGTCCAAACGGAATGAAACCTTCGGGAGCATGATTTTTGGAAGGAACGTGATCCGGAGGACTTGGAGTGCAAGTCAAGAAGCAATCGCGGCGGCCACGAGATAGGAGGGCGCGCCCACCCCTCCTGGGCGCGCCCCTGTCTCCTGGGCCCCTCGAGCAGCCACCGATGTACTTCTTCTTCCTATATAAACCTATGTACCCCGAAAACATCCAGGGAGCCACCGAAGAAATATTTCTGCCACCGTAACCTTCTGTATCCGCGAGATCCCATCTTGGAGCCGTCGTCGGCGTTCTGTCGGAGGGGGAATCCACCATGGAGGGCTTCTACATCAACACCATAGCACTTACAATGAGTTGTGAGTAGTTTCCCACAGACCTTTGGGTCCATAGTTATTAGCTAGATGGCTTCTTCTCTCTTTTTGGATCTCAATACAATGTTCTCCCCCTATCTTGTGGAGATCTATTCGATGTAAACTCTTGTTGAAGTGTGTTTGTTGATATCCGATGAATTGTGGGTTTATGATCAAGTTTATCTATGAGAAATTTCTGAATCTTCTCTGAATTCTTTTCTGTATGTTTGAGTTATCTTTGCAAGTCTCTTCGAATTATCGGTTTGGTTTGGCCTACTAGATTGATCTTTCTTGCCATGGGATAAGTGCTTAGCTTTGGGTTCAATCTTGCGGTGTCCTTACCCAGTGACAGAAAGGGTTGCAAGGCATATATTGTATTGCTACCATCAAGGATAAAAAGATGGGGTTTATATCATATTGCTTGAGTTTATCCCTCTACATCATGTCATCTTTCTTAATGTGTTACTCTGTTCTTATGAACTTAATACTCTAGATGCATGCTGGATAGAGGTCGATGTGTGGAGTAATAGTAGTAGTGCAGGCAGGAGTCGGTCTACTAGTCACGGACGTGATGCCTATATACATGATCATGCCTAGATAATCTCATAATTATTCGCTTTTCTATCAACTGCTCGACAGTAATTTGTTCACCCACCGTAATACTTATGCTATCTTGAGAGAAGCCTCTAGTGAAAGCTATGGCCCCCGGGTCTATCTTTTATCATATAAGCTTTCAATCTACTTTTATTTGCATCTTTACTTTTTGCATCTATATTATAAAATACCAAAAATATATTTATCTTATCATATTATCTCTATCAGATCTCACTTTTGCAAGTGGCCGTGAAGGGATTGACAACCCCTTTATCGCGTTGGTTGCGAGTTCTTTGCTTGTTTGTGTAGGTTCATGGGACTTGTGAGGAGCCTCCTACTGGATTGATACCTTGGTTCTCAAAACTGAGGGAAATACTTACTCTACTGTGCTGCATCACCCTTTCCTCTTCAAGGAAAACCAATGCAAGCTTAATATGTAGCAGCAAGGTTGTCATTTCTCATGATCTCACGATCGAGGAAGTCATGCTTGTTGAGTCTCTTGCATACAATTTACTTTCCGTTCATCAACTTGCACTCATGGGTTTTGCCACATTCTTTGATATTGATACCGTGGCCCTCTTGTGGAGCAAGACTCTTAAAGTAGCCTTTGTTGGGCATGTCGAGAATGGTCTTTATGTGATTAACTTTTCAGAGCGACCCACTAAGACCACAACATGCCTAATGGATAAAGTTGATATGGGATGGCTTTGGCATCGCCGTTTAGCCCATGTCAATATGAATCTTTGGAAAGGCTTCTCAAGGGGGACCATGTCCAAGGACTAACAAATGTTAGTTTTACCAAAGATCGTCCTTGCAGTGCTTGTATCGAAGGAAAGTTACATGAGAAGGCTCACCCTCGCACGACTATCATCCACTCGAAGAGTACCTTGGAGCTTCTTCACATGGATCTCTTTGGGTCTCCATCCTTTGATAGTCTTGGGGGTAGAAAGTATTGCTTGGTGATTGTCGATGATTAGTCAAGGTACACTTGGGTATATTTCTTCAAGAGAAAGAGTGAAACTCAACAAACTGTCATCGACTTTGCAAATGAAGCTCAACATCAACATGATGCAAAGATCTTGACAATAAGAAGTGACAACGGCACCGAGTTCAAGAACTACACCTCGAATGAGTTTCTTAGTGATTAGGGGATCAAGCATCAATATTCTGCACCATACACCCCTCAAGAAAATGGTGTTGTGGAGAGGAAGAATCAGACATTGATGGATGCGACAAGGACCATGATGGCGGAGTTCAAGTCTCCTTACAACTTTTGGTTCTATCTCTGCATGTCATGCATCCAATCGGTTCTATCTCCGCAAAGGCTTGAACAAGACTCCATATGAAATACTCATCGGTAACAAGCCCAGCCTCAAGTACTTCCGGGTGTTGGGTTGTAAGTGTTTCATTCTCAAGAAAGGTGTTCGGTTGTCTAAATTTGAAGCTAGAGATCATGAGGGCATATTTGTTGGTTATGCTACAAACTCTCATGCTTACCGTGTCCTCAACAAGTCCACGGGACTCATTGAGGAGACGTGTAACATGGAGTTTGACAAGAATAACGGCTCCCAAGTGGAGCAAAGTGGTACTTGTGATGTAGGTGATGAAATTCCTCCCCAAGCCATAAGAAGAATGGGTGTTGGTCATATCCTACCCATTAAGGAACCCCTTGTGGCCGAAGGAGAAGTACAATGCTCCACTCAAGTGGAGCCATCACCGACCCAAGACCCACACACTTCCGAAGAATAAAGTGAAGGCCCTCAACCACGTGAACAAGATCAAGGGAAAGATCAACCTCAAGATGGTGGTGAGCCACCAAGGGCAAGATCAACCTCCCTTCTGAGCAAGTTCAAGATCAAGAGCAAGCTCAAGATCAAGAACAAGCTCGTGACGGCGCTCAAGATGATCAAGTTTTCGCTCCTCTTTTCATACCTAAGGAGGAATTAGAGCGTCGTGCCGCGAAGATTGCTTGCAAGCTCACAACCAAAGGTCATCTCATGGAGAATGTGGTTGGAAGCCTAAGAAAGGGGGTAAGCACTCGTAGACAATTAGCAAACTGTTGTGAATATCACACGTTTGTTTCTTGTGTCGAAACCCAAAAGGTATATGAGGCGCTCGAGGATCCGGATTAGCTCAATGCCATGCATGAAGAACTCAAAAACTTCGAGCACAACCAAGTGTGGAGAGTGGTGCCAAGGCCAACGGGGAATCATAATGTCATCGGAACCAAGTGGATATTCAAGAACAAGCAAGATGCTCATGGGATCATTGTTCGCAACAAGGCTCATTTGGCGGCACAAGGCTACTCCCAAGTCGAGGTTATCGACTACGGTGAAACCTTTGCTCCTGTTGCTCGCCTTGAATCTATTTGTTTGTTGATTGCTTATGCTTCTCATCATAATTTCAAGTTGCAAAAAATGGATGTGAAGAGAGCTTTTCTTAATGGTCCTATTAATGAGTTGGTGTATGTCAAACAACCCCCGGGGTTTGAGGATCCCTATTTCCCCGATCACGTGTACCAACTCGACAAGGCACTCTATGGCCTTAAACAAGCCCCACATGCGTGGTATGAGCACCTTACTGAGTTGTTGCAAGATCATGGGTTCGAAATTGGGAAAATCGACCCACTCTTTTTACTAAGAAGGTCAAAGGGGAGTTGTTTGTATGCCAACTATATGTTGATGATATTATATTTGGTTCCCCTAACAAAGCTTTGAATGAGGAATTTGCCGCTCTCATGACCTCAAAGTTCAAGATGTCTATGATGGGAGAGTTGAAGTTCTTTCTCGGGTTCAAAATCAAGAAAGGAAGAGAAGGAACCTTCATCAACCAAGACAAATACACTCAAGACATGCTCAAGAGATTCAAGCTAAGTGATGTCAAGCCGGCTTCCACTCCAATGCCCGTCAAATGCCAACTTGACATAGATCCCAATGGTAAAGTGGTGGATCAAAAGGTATATTGCTCCATGATTGGCTCCCTACTTTACCTTTGTGCATCTAGACCGGATATCATGTTGAGTGTGGGAATTTGTGCACGGTTTCAAGCCGCACCGAAGGAAAGCCACTTTGTGGCGGTCAAGCGAATCTTTCGATATTTGGCTCAGACCCCAAACTTTGGCTTATGGTACCCAAGAGGAGCCAACTTCGATCTTTTGGGCTATTCAGACTCAGATTGGGCGGGAGACAAAGTGTATAGGAAGTCCACTTCCGGAGGGTGCCAATTTCTTGGTTGCTCTTTGGTGAGTTGGTCTTCTAAGAACCAAAGTTGTGTATCTCTCTCGTCCACCGAAGCAGAGTATGTGGTTGCGGGTAGTTGTTGTGCTCAACTTCTATGGACGAGGCAAACTTTGAAGGATTACGGTGTCACTTGTGACGAAGTGCCTCTTTGGTGTGACAATGGAAGTGCCATCAAGATCTCTCTCAATCCGGTGCAACACTTCAAGACGAAGCATATTGAGATTCGGTATCACTTCATCCGGGATCATATTAGGCGAGGGGAGATCAAGCTCAAGTATGTCAACACTCATGATAACCTTGCAGATATTTTCACGAAGCCCTTGGATGAAGCAAGATTTCGCGAGTTAAGGCATGAGCTAAATATCATTGATTCGAGCAATGTAGCTTGAACCCTTGCACACCCCACCATACTCAACATGATATCTTGTTTAGGTGTAGGCATGGACATAGGGGGAGTGTTGTTCTCTCAATGAACTCTCCCTCCCCCCATTATGCATAAATTGATCAACTCTTTCACATTATCCATTTTGATGGTCCTTGTGCTTCAAAGACGAGTTGTGGTCATGGGCCCAAGGATAATTCTTCGTTGTGCCATGCCAATTGACGCAAACATACACTACTAGGGAAAAGCCTATACACAGAACTTTAGCAGTAGTGCATGTTAAAAAAGGGCGCTGCTGCTAGACAGCAGTAGCGCAGGCGAAAAAAACCACGCTGTAGAAACATATATAGCAGTAGCGCGTGCCGCTGTAAAAGCACTACTACAAAAATTCCCACCACGAAGCCAACCGGCTACACATAGTAGTAGCGCTCTTTTTGAAACAGCGCTGCCGCTAATTTTGTTGTAGCAGCGCGTTTCTTTGTAAGGCGCTACTGCTAACGAAAATAAAATGAAATGAAAAACAAGTAGAAAAGTAAATGAAAATGAAAGAAATAGAAAAAGGAGAAAGGAAAAAAATAAAATGTAAAGAAAAATAAATAAAAAAGTGAAAAAGAGAGAAAGGAATAGCAGTAGCGCTTTTCAGTTAAACAACGCCCCCTGGGAACCACTTCTTCCCCAAATCTCTCGCCCTCGTCGCCGTCTCCCCAATTCGCCGTCGCCCCACTTCGCCACCGTCTCCTGCCGGCGTGGACGCCCGCAACCTCACCGTCTCCCCCTGAGGCCGCCGTCATCCTCACCACCACCGCCCGAGGCCGCCCTCGACCTCACCGTCGCCGCCCTCCACCTCACCGCCGCCCGAGCCCGCCCAGGACCGCCGTTGCCCGTGCCCGAGCCCGCCCTCTCCGCCGCTGCCTCCGTCGCCGAGCACCTCCCCGCCACCGTCTCTCTCCTCTCTGTAAGTCCCCCACCCCTCCCCCCCACTCCTCTCTCTCTCTGCATTTTAGAGCAAAAATTAGTAGAGCAAAAGTTAGTTTATAGCAAAAAAATTAGTTTAGAGCAAAGGATGTTAAGTAGTAGATGTTAGAGCAAAAATTAGTTTAGAGCAAAAATTTTGGTCTACAACAAAACTTAGTTAGGGCAGTAGGGTTTAATTAGGGTAGATGCTGCTTGTAGTATATAGTGATACTAGTAGATCTTAATTAGATGTTTTCCAGTTAGGGCAGTAGAGTTTTGCTAGGTTAATTAGGTTAGTAGTGCTGCTAGTAGTAGTGGTACAGTAGGTTAATTAGGTGAAGTTAAATGAATGAAATTAGTAGTTAACTGAATTTTTTCCTTTCATCATTATAGAGCACTAAAGTTAACTGAATTTTGTTCTATTAGTAGTTAAATGAATTTTCTTCTACACTTTGTTTTTGAATTAGCTTGTGAAATTTGGACATGTGGTTGCTTGTGTATATTTGGACATGTGTTGCGGTGTCGAAGAGGGATATTTGAACACTGTTTCTAGGGAATGAAGCTGAGTGGCCTATGTTTTGCTGGAATGTTGATTCATTTCCATTCTGGCAAATTTCAGGTTCTCAATTTGTCCACTTTTTAGCAAAGGTGATGCCGAAATTTTCCGTGAATTTCGACATGACTTTTGCTACAAACTAGGACATATCGAGTGCCCGGGATTTGCCGCACTGGGGGAGTCAACGTTCCTGCAAAACAATAGGCATTTTTATGTCATTATTCATTTTATTAGGTCTAGAATTAATTGACTAGATTTAATGGTAGGAAACATGGCTAGCAACGATGAAGGACAGGGTTCTGGTGATTGCGACGACGTCTACTGGGCGGCAGACGAATTTTTGAGCCTTCCCGATGATCAACCGATGTTGTTGCTGGGCCCACCGATGGCATCGGGGACTGATACCAACACGCAGACCGGTGCTGAGACTAAGACTGGCGCTGAGACTCAGACCGGCATCGAGACTGTCGCTGAGACTGAGACCGGCGATGCCTCGGGGAGCGGAGCCGGTGTAGAACCGAAAGCAAAGAGGCAACAACTTCCTAACAAACTCAAGACTACTAGACTGGTGGTCACGGAGGTGAACAACGGAATTTTTGAGCCAAAGGCGGCCGAGGAAGCACGCAGGTGCTACGACAATCAAATAGGCTGCATCATACGGACAACCGCCACCGTCAATGATGAGAAACTACAGAAGATAGATAATATGAGGCCCTCCCTCCTAAAGAAGTTTCAACAGATATTCTTGTTCCCGGGCCGGAATGAAAATGATTATAAAGATCCAGGTAAGAACTCGGCAATGAAGAAGATAAACAAACACGCCATGACCAAGTTTAGCGATGCATTGGCCGCCTGGAAAACAAGGGTGAAAGCAAGGATCATCGACAAGAAGGAACCCTACTCCGAGATTGTAAAGGATAATCCGACAATCACGGAAGAGCAGTTTCAAATATTTAAGGCGACTTGCGAGGCCGAAGCTGCCCAAAAAAAGTACATGAAGGGGCTTCAAGAGAGGAACATTGGGAGTCACCACCTCGGAAGCTGTGGTTATGGCGGGAAGAGGTCCAAATGGGCCAAGGAGGACGCGGAAGCCGCGAGTCTGGGTATCCCAGACCCCTTGGCGGAGTTCACCATCTTGCAGGAGCGTGACGTCCTCAGGGCCTGGTACCATTGGGACCTAGTGAAGAAGGTTTATGAGACAAACGCGATCATGATGGAGTTCATTAGACTACTGGTAATTTTATTTCTGATCAATTCGACTACACACGTTAGTCATATTTGTAAACGATCCTTGTGCCTTTTGCAGAGAGAGCAGCACAGGATTGCGGCCGAAAGCGACTCTTCGTCTGAGGCACTGGCGAGGCCCAAGTGGGACACTCCATTCAACCGGGCATTGAACATATTGAAACGACTCCCGGTGGAGACTCGACCATCATATGGACGCGTGCACAGTGTCGGAGACGGCACCACATGGAAGATGTACTACTGTGAGACCACGGAGGAGAGAAAGGAAAGACGGAGGTTAACTGTAGAAAACATCGACAAGAAGGTTGAGATTGCGGTTGAGAAGAAATCATCTCAGACAGTCGCAACAGCGGTAGCTGCCGCAAAATAGGTGGTTGTTGATATGTCTACTTCCTTGGTTCTGGCCGTTTTCAATTGGACCAGGCAAAATCCAGAAAAAAATGCAGCAGACTTTCCCCTTGCTGACTTCTTGGGGAATGTTGCACACGCACCTGCTCCCGCACCGGCTCCCGCACCGGCTCCTGCACCAGCTCCCGCACCGGCTCCCGCACCTGCTCCGGCACCGGCTCCGGCACCGGACGTGCTTGGCGGTGCTTCGTCTTTGGCTGAGCTCGACGCCCTCACGGTATCTCTCACACCGGCCCCCTTCAATAAATGTATAATCTCCCATTTTCATTGCCTTTCGGATGTCTCACGTTGCAGACTTTTGTTTGCAGGCCGATGAAACCCCGTGCACCATATTGTATACCATCGGCGACCAGAAGGTGGACGTGGGGAAGGCGACAATAATGGAGCCGAAGGAACCATTGTTCCGCAGCCGGCCGATGCCCACGAACGTCTTCAAGGTTTCCGTGGCCAGTGTCTAACCGGGCCACGAGAATTTGCCTCCGCTGATACTAGTGGGGGATGACTACGATACCCCGCGGCGGCTTGGTGATTGTTGCAATGGGTGGGTCCTCTTGTGGCCAAAGAGTCTACTTCGTCTGGAGGCGGCTGGGAGCACACCCACGAGCACGCAGCAGCAAGGTATAAACATCAACACCCCACCTACCCAATTAGTGTCGGGTGTCAGGTTGGGCGATAGCGGATGCAGTAAGGAAGAGGCTCCATTAGTCGCTGATGACATCGCCATGGATGAGGATGAGGATGACGATGACACTCAACAGTATGTCTATACTGGCGCCTACTCAGGGTTTGAGCGTCATGAGTCGGTGCCTGAATTGCCATCTCCGGAGGCTGAACGTATTATGGACGACCTTCCAGTAGTGAAGAAGTTTAGGAAGAGAGCGAGGAAAGGCAAAAAAGATGATTCTATGATCCAGCCGCCTCAGCAGTGTCGACTTCAGGATCGTATAGATATCCCCGATGTGGATAAATGGCATATCCCCGGTCAACCAATCCTACCTGCAAGAGCGCTAGGGGCCAGATACGGCGATCTAAGGAGACTTCATGACAATGTGCTGCAGATAGATAAAGGCCTCATTGCCTCGAAAGATTCAGGATACCCACTCTACATGGTTAAAGTTTCGCGGTAATTGTCGTACATCGACTGCTTCCCTGGGGATAAGTTCTTCCTTTGGTTCGATTACATATTCGACATGTTTCATGTGAAGAAGCTGGATTTTATGTTTGTCCACCTTTATGCCTTGCACATGAACTACATCATCGGGCTTGAGCAGATACCTTATATCTGTGTCGCTGATTCGTACTACATGCACGAGGCCTTCTTGGGAGTCTGCACAAAGCATCGTGAATCCACGAGGGAATACATCGTCAATTTCATGCTCGCCAATAAGGACAAGGAGGCGATTCTCGTGCCTTATCATCCCGTGTAAGTCATCCGCACGGATATCCTTCCTTCGATTTCAATCATTCATTTGCACGGTGGAGGCTAATTAATTTGAGGTGTACTTATTTTGCACAGCGGCTGGCACGCCGTCCTCATCATCCTCTACCCCCGATACACCCACGCTCTTTAGTTGGACTCGTCGAAGAACATTCACAAAAAGGATTACACCCACATCAAGGATGTTCTCGACAGTGCTATGTTTTACTACCGATCACTGGGTGGAGAGGTCAGGGACAAGAAGAAAAGGGGTGGCAGGGTCGCCTTCGGCCATAAGACCGACTTCTGCTGCATCCAGCAACCGAGTGATTCTCTTAATGATGGATTCTATGTCCCACACCACATGCTGGAGTATAGACGGGATCACCAGAACCTTCGCATGTCACCTAGATCCGGCGATGCCCATATTCTGCAATGGGCAAAGAATGTAGGATTTATCTGTTGGGGAACATAGTAATTTAAAAAAATTCCTACGCACACGCAAGATCATGGTGATGCATAGCAACGAGAGGGGAGAGTGTGTCCACGTACCCTCGTAGACCGAAAGCGGAAGCGTTATGACAACGCGGTTGATGTAGTCGTATGTCTTCACGATCCGACCGACCCAAGCACCGAACGTACGGCACCTCCGAGTTCAGCACACGTTCATCTTGATGACGATCCCCGGACTCCGATCCAGCAGGGTCTCGGGGATGAGTTCCGTCAGCACGACGGCGTGGTGACGATGATGATGTTCTACTGATGCAGGGCTTCGCCTAAGCACCGCAATGATATGACCGAGGTGGAATATGGTGGAGGGGGGCACCACACACGGCTAAGGAACGATCACGAAGATCAACTTATGTGTTATGGGGTGCCCCCTGCCCCCGTATATAAAGGAGGGAGAGGGGAGGTGCGTCCGGCCCCCTAGGGGTGCACCTGGAGGAGTCCTACTCCCACCCGGAGTAGGACTCCCCCCTCTTGCCTTGTTGGAGAAGGAAGGGGGAAGGGGGAAAGAGGAAAGGGGGGCGCCGCCCCCCCCCCCTTCCTTGTCCTATTCGGACTAGGGGGGAGGGGGCGTGCGGCATGCCCTAGCTAGCCCTCCTCTTCTCCCTTATGGCCCATGTAGGCCCATTAACCCCCGGGGGGGGGGGGGTTCCGGTAACCCCCGGTACTCCGGTAAAATCCCGATTTCACCAGAACGATTCCGATATCCAAACATAGGCTTCCAATATATCAATCTTTATGTCTCGACCATTTCGAGACTCCTCGTCATGTCCGTTATCACATCCGGGACTCCGAACAACCTTCGGTACATCAAAACTTATAAACTCATAATAAAACTGTCATCGTAACGTTAAGCGTGCGGACCCTACGGGTTCGAAACTATGTAGACATGACCTAGAACTGTTTCCGGTCAATAACCAATAGCAGAACCTGGATGCTCATATTGGCTCCTACATATTCTACGAAGATATTTATCGGTCAAACCTCATAACAACATAGGTTGTTCCCTTTGTCATCGGTATGTTACTTGCCTGAGATTCGATCGTCGGTATCCAATACCTAGTTCAATCTTGTTACCGGCAAGTCTCTTTACTCGTTATGTAATGCATCATTCCGTAATCAACTCATTGGTCACATTGCTTGCAAGGCTTATAGTGATGTGCATTACCGAGAGGGCCAAGAGATACCTCTCCGACAATCGGAGTGACAAAACCTAATCTTGAAATAAGCCAACTCAACATCTACCTTTGGAGACACCTGTAGAGCTCCTTTATAATCACCCAGTTACGTTGTGACGTTTGGTAGCACACAAAGTGTTCCTCCGGTAAACGGGAGTTGCATAATCTCATAGTTGTAGGAACTTTGTATAAGTCATGAAGAAAGCAATAGCAACATACTAAACGATCAAGTGCTAGGCTAACGGGAGTTGCATAATCTCATAGTTCTCGTTAATCAAATGACAACACATGTCTATAGTTAGAAAACATAACCATCTTTGATTAATGAGCTAGTCAAGTAGAGGCATACTAGTGACATTAAGTTTGTCTATGTATTCACACATGTATCATGTTTCCGATTAATACAATTCTAGCATGAATAATAAACATTTATCATGATATGAGGAAATAAATAATAACTTTATTATTGCCTCTAGGGCATATTTCCTTTAGTCTCCCACTTGCACTAGAGTCAATAATCTAGATTACACAGTAATGATTCTAACACCCATGGAGTCTTCGTGATGATCATGTTTTGCTCGTGGAAGAGGCTTAGTCAACGGGTCTACAACATTCAGATCCGTATGTATCTTGCAAATCTCTATGTCTCCCACCTGGACTTGGTCCCGGATGGAATTGAAGCGTCTCTTGATGTGCTTGGTCCTCTTGTGAAATCTGGATTCCTTTGCCAAGGCAATTATACTAGTATTGTCACAGAAGATCTTCATTGGTCCCGATGCACTAGGTATGACACCTAGATCGGAAATGAACTCCTTCATCCAGACTCCTTCATTTTCTGCTTCTGAAGCAGCTATGTACTCCGCTTCGCATGTAGATCCCGCCACGACGCTTTGTTTAGAACTGCACCAACTTACAGCTCCACCGTTTAATGAAAACACGTATCCGGTTTGCTATTTAGAATCGTCCGGATCAGTGTCAAAGCTTGCATCAACGTAACCATTTACGACTAGCTCTTTGTCACCTCCATAAACAAGAAACATATCCTTAGTCCTTTTCAGGTATTTCAGGATGTTCTTGACCGCTGTCCAGTGAACCACTCCTGGATTACTTTGGTACCTCCCTGCTAAACTTATTGCTAAGCATACATCAGGTCTGGTACACAGCATTGCATACATGATAGAGCCTATGGCTGAAGCATAGGGAACATCTTTCATTTTCTCTCTATCTTCTGCTGTGGTCGGGCATTGAGTCTGACTCAACATCACACCTTGCAATACTAGCAAGAACCCTTTCTTAGCCTGATCCATTTTGAACTTTTTCAAAACTTTATCAAGGTATGTGCTTTGTGAAAGTCCAATTAAGCGTCCTGATCTATCTCTATAGATCTTGATGCCTAATATGTAAGCAGCTTCACCGAGGTCTTTCATTGAAAAACTTTTATTCAAGTATCCCTTTATGCTATCCAGAAATTCTATATTATTTCCAATTAACAATATGTCATCTACATATAATATCAGAAATGCTACAGAGCTCCCACTCACTTTCTTGTAAATACAGGCTTCTCCAAAAGTCTGTATAAAACCATATGCTTTGATCACACTATCAAAGCATTTATTCCAACTCCGAGATGCTTGGACCAGTCCAAAAATGGATCGCTGGAGCTTGCACACTTTGTTAGCACCTTTTGGATCGACAAAACCTTTCGGTTGCATCATATACAACTCTTCTTCCAGAAATCCATTCAGGAATGCAGTTTTGACATCCATTTTCCAAATTTCATAATCATAAAATGCGGTAATTGCTAACATGATTCGGACAAACTTAAGCATCGCTACAGGTGAGAAAGTCTCATCGTAGTAAACCCCTTGAACTTGTCGAAAACCTTTTGCAACAAGTTGAGCTTTGTAGACAGTTACATTACCATCAGCGTCAGTCTTCTTCTTGAAGATCCATTTATTCTCAATGGCTTGCCGATCATCGGGCAAGTCAACCAAAGTCCATACTTTGTTCTCATACATGGATCCTATCTCAGATTTCATGGCTTCAAGCCATTTTGCGGAATCTGGGCTCATCATCGCTTCCTCATAGTTCGGAGGTTCGCCATGGTCAAGTATCATGACTTCCATAATAGGATTACCGTACCACTCTGGTGCGGATCTTACTCTGGTAGACCTACAAGGTTCAGTAGAAACTTGATCTGAAGTTTCATGATCAATATCATTAGCTTCCTCATTAATTGGTGTAGTTGTCCCAGGAACCGGTTCTTGTGATGAACTACTTTCCAATAAGGGAGCATGTATAATTACCTCATCAAGTTCTACTTTCCTCCCACTCACTTCTTTCGAGAGAAACTCCTTCTCTAGAAAGGATCCAAATTTAGCAACGAAAATCTTGCCCTCAGATCTGTGATAGAAGGTGTACCCAATAGTCTCTTTTGGGTATCCTATGAAGACACATTTTTCCGATTTGGGTTCGAGCTTATCTAGTTGAAGTTTCTTCACATAAGCATCGCATCCCCAAACTTTAAGAAACGACAACTTTGGTTTCTTGCCAAACCATAGTTCATAAGGCGTCGTCTCAACGGATTTTGATGGTGCCCTATTTAACGTGAATGCGGCCGTCTCTAAATCATAACCCCAAAACGATAGCGGTAAATCAGTAAGAGACATCATAGATCGTACCATATCCAGTAAAGTACGATTACGACGTTCGGACACACCATTTCATTGTGGTGTTCCGGGTGGCGTGAGTTGCGAAACTATTCCGCATTGTTTCAAATGTAAACCAAACTCGTAACTCAAATATTCTCCTCCGCGATCAGATCGTAGAAATTTTATTTTCTTGTTATGATGATTTTCTACTTCACTCTGAAATTCTTTGAACTTTTCAAATGTTTCAGACTTGTGTTTCATCAAGTAGATATACCCATATCTGCTCAAATCATCTGTGAAGGTGAGAAAATAACGATACCCGCCACGAGCCTCAACATTCATTGGACCACATACATCAGTATGTATGATTTCTAACAAATCAGTTGCTCGCTCCATAGTTCCAGAGAATGGCATTTTAGTCATCTTGCCCATGAGGCACGGTTCGCAAGTACCAAGTGATTCATAATCAAGTGATTCCAAAAGTCCATCAGTATGGAGTTTCTTCATGCGCTTTACACCGATATGACCTAAATGGCAGTGCCACAAATAAGTTGCACTATCATTATTAACTCTGCATCTTTTGGCTTCGACATTATGAATATGTGTATCACTACTATCGAGATTTAATAAAAATAGACCACTATGTAAGTGTGCATGACCATAAAAGATATCACTCATATAAATAGAACAACCATTATTCTCTGATTTAAATGAATAACCGACTCGCATCAAACAAGATCCAGATATAATGTTCATGCTCAACGCTGGCACCAAATAACAATTATTTAGGTCTAAAACTAATCCCGATGGTAGATGTAGAGGTAGCATGCCGACCGCGATCACATCGACTTTGGAACCATTTCCCACGCGCATCGTCACCTCGTCCTTAGCCAATCTTCACCTAATCCATAGTCCCTGTTTCGAGTTGCAAATATTAGCAACAGAACCAGTATCAAATACCCATGTACTACTGCGAGCATTAGTAAGGTACACATCAATAACATGTATATCACATATACCTTTGTTCACTTTGCCATCCTTCTTATCCGCCAACTACTTGGGGCAGTTCTGCTTGCAGTGTCCAGTCTGCTTGCAATAGAAGCACTCAGTCTCAGGCTTAGGTCCAGACTTGGGTTTCTTCTCTTGACCAGCAACTTGTTTGTTGTTCTTTTTGAAGTTCCCCTTCTTCTTCCCTTTGCCCGTTTTCTTGGAACTGGTGGTCTTATTGACCATCAACACTTGATGCTCCTTCTTGATTTCTACCTCCGCAACCTTTAGCATTGCGAAGAGCTCGGGAATAGTCTTGTGCATCCCTTGCATATTATAGTTCATCACGAAGCTCTTTGTAGCTTGGTGGCAGTGATTGAAGAATTTTGTCAATGACACTATCATCAGGAAGATTAACTCCCAGTTGAATCAAGTGATTATTATACCCAGACATTTTGAGTATGTGTTCACTGACAGAACTATTCTCCTCCATCTTACATCTATAGAACTTATTGGAGACTTCATATCTCTCAATCCGGGCATTTGCTTGAAATATTAACTTCAACTCCTGAAACATCTCATATGCTCCATGACGTTCAAAACGTCGTTGAAGACCCGGTTCCAAACCGTAAAGCATGGCACACTGAACTATTGAGTAGTCATCAGCTTTGCTCTGCCAGACGTTCTTAACGTCATCAGTTGCATCTGCAGCAGGCCTGGAACCCAGCGGTGCTTCCAGGACGTAATTCTTCTTTGCAGCAATGAGGATAATCCTCAGGTTACGGACCCAGTCCATGTAATTGCTACCATCATCTTTCAACTTTGCTTTCTCAAGGAACGCATTAAAATTCAACGGAACAACAGCACGAGCCATCTATCTACAACAAACACAGACAACCAAAATACTATCAGGTACTCAGTTCATGATAAATTTAAGTTCAATTAATCATATTACTTAAGAACTCCCACTTGGACAGACATCTCTCTAGTCATCTAAGTGATTGCGTCATCCAAATCAACTAAACCATGTCTGATCATCACGTGAGATGGAGTAGTTTCAATGGTGAACATCACTATGTTGATCATATCTACTATATGATTCACGTTCGACCTTTCGGTCTTCGTGTTCCGAGGCCATATCTGTATATGCTAGGCTCATCAAGTTTAACCTGAGTATTCCGTGTGTGCAACTGTTTTGCACCCATTGTATTTGAACGTAGAGCCTATCACACCCGATCATCACGTGGTGTCTCAGCAGGAAGAACTTTCGCAACGGTGCATACTCAGGGAGAACACTTCTTGATAATTTAGTGAGAGATCATCTTAAAATGCTACCGTCAATCAAAGCAAGATAAGATGTATAAAGGATAAACATCACATGCAATCAATATAAGTGATATGATATGGCCATCATCATCTTGTGCTTGTGATCTCCATCTCCGAAGCATCGTCGTGATCACCATCGTCACCGGCGTGACACCTTGATCTCCATCGTAGCATCATTGTTGTTACGCCATCTATTGCTTCTACGACTATCGATACCGCTTAGTGATAAAGCAAAGCAATTATAGGGCGTTTGCATTTCATACAATAAAGAGACAACCATATGGCTCCTGCCAGTTGTCGATAACTTCGGTTACAAAACATGATCATCTCATACAATAAAATATAGCATCACGTGTTGACCATATCACATCACAACATGCCCTGCAAAAACAAGTTAGACGTCCTCTACTTTGTTGTTTGCAAATTTTACGTGGCTGCTACGGGCTGAGAAAGAACCGTTCTTACCTACGCATCAAAACCACAATGATAGTTCGTCAAGTAGTGTTGTTTTAACCTTCACAAGGACCGGGCGTAGCCACACTCGGTTCAACTAAAGTTGGAGAAACAGACACCCGCTAGTCACCTGTGTGCGAAGCACGGCAGTAAAACCAGTCTCGCGTAAGCGTACGCGTAATGTCAGTCCGGGCCGCTTCATCCAACAATACCGCTGAACCAAAGTATGACATGCTGGTAAGCAATATGACTTGTATCGCCCACAACTCACTTGTGTTCTACTCGTGCAAATAACATCAACGCATAAAACCTGGCTCGGATGCCACTGTTGGGGAACGTAGTAATTTAAAAAAATTCCTACGCACACGCAAGATCATGGTGATGCATAGCAACGATAGGGGAGAGTGTGTCCACGTACCCTCATAGACCGAAAGCGGAAGCGTTATGACAATGCGGTTGATGTAGTCGTACGTCTTCACGATCCGACCGATCCAAGCACCGAACGTACGACACCTCCGAGTTCAGCACACGTTCAGCTCGATGACGATCCCCGGACTCCGATCCAGCAGGGTGTCGGGGATGAGTTCCATCAGCACGACGGCGTGGTGACGATGATGATGCTCTACCGACGCAGGGCTTCGCCTAAGCACCGCAACGATATGACCGAGGCACCGCACACAGCTAAGGAACGATCTCGAATATCAACTTGTGTGTTATGGGGTGCCCCCCTGCCCCCGTATATAAAGAAGGGAGGGGGGAGGTGCGGCCGGCCCCCTAGGGGTGCACCTGGAGGAGTCCTACTCCCACCGGGAGTAGGACTCCCCCCTCTTGCCTTGTTGGAGAAGGAAGGGGGAAGGGGGAAAGAGGAAAGGGGGGCGCCGCCCCCCCCCTTCCTTGTCCTATTCGGACTAGGGGGGAGGGGGCGTGCGGCATGCCCTAGCTAGCCCTCCTCTTCTCCCTTATGGCCCATGTAGGCCCATTAACCCCCGGGGGGGGGGGGGTTCCGGTAACCCCCGGTACTCCGGTAAAATCCCGATTTCACCAGAACGATTCCGATATCCAAACATAGGCTTCCAATATATCAATCTTTATGTCTCGACCATTTCGAGACTCCTCGTCATGTCCGTTATCACATCCGGGACTCCGAACAACCTTCGGTACATCAAAACTTATAAACTCATAATAAAACTGTCATCGTAACGTTAAGCGTGCGGACCCTACGGGTTCGAAACTATGTAGACATGACCTAGAACTGTTTCCGGTCAATAACCAATAGCAGAACCTGGATGCTCATATTGGCTCCTACATATTCTACGAAGATATTTATCGGTCAAACCTCATAACAACATAGGTTGTTCCCTTTGTCATCGGTATGTTACTTGCCTGAGATTCGATCGTCGGTATCCAATACCTAGTTCAATCTTGTTACCGGCAAGTCTCTTTACTCGTTATGTAATTCATCATTCCGTAATCAACTCATTGGTCACATTGCTTGCAAGGCTTATAGTGATGTGCATTACCGAGAGGGCCAAGAGATACCTCTCCGACAATCGGAGTGACAAAACCTAATCTTGAAATAAGCCAACTCAACATCTACCTTTGGAGACACCTGTAGAGCTCCTTTATAATCACCCAGTTACGTTGTGACGTTTGGTAGCACACAAAGTGTTTCTCCGGTAAACGGGAGTTGCATAATCTCATAGTTGTAGGAACTTTGTATAAGTCATGAAGAAAGCAATATCAACATACTAAACGATCAAGTGCTAGGCTAACGGGATGGGTCAAGTCAATCACATCATTCTCCTAATAATGTGATCTCGTTAATCAAATGACAACACATGTCTATGGTTAGGAAACATAACCATCTTTGATTAATGAGATAGTCAAGTAGAGGCATACTAGTGACATTAAGTTTGTCTATGTATTCACACATGTATCATGTTTCTGGTTAATACAATTCTAGCATGAATAATAAACATTTATCATGATATGAGGAAATAAATAATAACTTTATTATTTCCTCTAGGGCATATTTCCTTCAATATTGAGGATCATCGACTTCGAGCTGAGTTCTATCACATCCAGCGCGAACTTGCCCAAATCATCATGAAGGAGGTCGTCAAAAAAACAGGGATGTTCTACGAAGAGGGACAAATGTCACGGGAAGACGTCCGAACATGGGTAGCCTCTCAACGTCTCGAGATGAAGCCTTTCACTAAGCTCGGGGACTATCTCCCTGACCTTGATGGATGGCACGACATGTTGGAGTGATTGTCGATATATGACAATGTGTCCGTTTAGTCGATACTTTCTGTATGACAAAACTTTGAGTTATGCACGGCGAAACTTTATTTGTGATGTAATTAAATAGTCCTCCTCCTCGACTAGCAAAGATCACTCTAGTTAGGGCATTTTGGGTATGATGAACTTTGTTATTTATGCTTATGATATGTTGTTTCTATTTTTGCCAAGTCTGTCTCTTTCTGTTGCTCAAGTATATATGTTGCATATCATCGACTCATGTGACGATGCAGGTGCATAGATCATCGATGGAAAAGAAGTGCTACCCAGGAGTATATATACGATGAGTGGCCGGAGTGTCAGGCCCAGGTGTACTAGTTTCCGGTTTCTGAGCGACAGGCAGTAGTTAGTTTAGGTTCATGCTAATGCGAGAGAGGGATACGAACTCATGTACTGCATAGTTCCTCTCTCACTCAAAGTGACAGCTCTTCTCGCGTATATCATTGTTTAGATGGATGACGATGTATTTGCAAGTAATCAAGACTTGTATCGCTAATTTCTAGATGACGACGGGAGACCACTTTGTGTTGGATGATGATTATGATGATGACATGATTTGATGAGACTAGTTGTATGTATATGCTATGATTACATTTGTATAAAGCCTATTCAAATACAAAACAAATATGCAGGGAAAAAACTAATAAAACTAGTAGTAGCGATGGGCAAACGTTAGCAGTAGCACCGTCTTACCAGTAGCGCTGCCCTGTAAAAAGGGTTGCAGATAATATCAGTAGCGCTCTTCACAGAAGCGCGCTGCAGCTATCCATGTATAGCAGTAGCGTGGGATGGCAGGCGCTACTACTACACATTAGCTGTAGCGCCTTATCAGTAGCGCACAGCCCCGCGCTACTGATAGGCCTAAAACCCGCGTTGCTGCTAGGCTTTTCCCTAGTAGTCATAGGTGGCTCCGGCCACCGCCCTCTCTATGGAGAGGTTGAGTTTCGTGTTTGGTCCTTGTTGTCGTTTGCCCTTCTCTTTGTGCTGTGCGTGTGTTTTGTGTTGTCTCTTGTGCTCACCTCTTGGTGTGTTCGGTGCCTTGAAGGTTGCATTGCAAAGGCCGTTTCCCTCTCTTTTGCGAAACTTGCACCCTCTTGGGGGTACGGTACTACCATGGAAAGACATGGTACTACCGCAGGAGTGGATTGCTCTGTGTGTGCACAGTTGCATTCTAGGCACGGTACTACCGCTTCCATCACGGTAGTAATTTTTTACTGCTGCTGGAAGAGCGGTACTACCGCCCAGCAAGCGGTGCTATCGCCCGGGCGGTACTACCGCCCGGGCGGTACTACCGTGCCATCACGAGTGGGTGGGGGTTAAGAGCGGGGCAGGGGGAGTTCCAACTCCCCCATACCCATTCATCTCTTCTCCCCACCCCATCTCTCTCTCTCCTGCCCAAGAACGGCGCCGGCGGACCTCACTGAATCTTCATCTCCGGCCGCTCTCCTTGCATTCCGTCCGGTGGGATCGTTCCCCACCTCGTCCTGTTGCCATGGACCCTGGTATTTCCCCAAGTCCTTCTCTTTTTGTTCTGTTCTTGTGCTTCTAGGTCTTGGGGAGATGCATGTGTATTTCATGTGATTTTTTGCTAAATCTGTGCAAGAGGTAATTGTAGGAGAGTGGTAGTGCAGTAAGCGTGCTATTTGGATTGACACAACACTTTAGTTTGATCAACGGTAGTACCGATCTAGTTTTGCGGATGTTCCTAGATCCGGATCCGCTATTATTGTGGCGTTTGAATCCGTGCGGTACTACCGCTCCTCCTGGAGAGGTACTACCACATCCTCACTCACGATCTGCCTCGCGCGGTACTACCGCTCGGGGCGCGGAAGTAAAATATTACTTCCGCTCCAGGCGCGGTACTACCGTGCCACCCCGACATGGTACTACCGCGGCTCGAGCGGATGTAACTTTTTACATCGTGCGCCGGTCCGGTACTACCGTAGATTTGCAAATTATGCTATTTTGTCCTTCCCAATCTCGTGCCTGCTTGTTTCTTTTGGCTTTGGCCCTAGTCTTTGCATTGATCCTTCTCGTTTTTCTTGCGTGTTCTTGTGTTGTGTGTCATAGGTGGTGGCTCTAGTTCCAATGTCTGTCGGTCGAATCATGTCCGTGACACGGGCTCAAAGCGCCTACGCAACCAAGATGAAGCTCCAGAGGGCTCCAATGCCTCCCAATGCAGAAACAAGCACACTGCCACCAAGCTCAAGGAGCCCATCATGGGCATGGATGAGAGACCACTGGCCGATTTTATTGTTCAAAGGAAGATCAACCCCTATGTGAATCCCCGTGCCAACTTCAGAGGGAATGATCTGTTCTAGACCAAGCAGCAGAACCTTATCTATCTGGATGTGATCATGGCCAAGCAAAACATCTACGTGGACGTGCACTGGATTGACATGAATCACATGAGGCAGGATAGGCACCATGACAATTTTGGTGAGTCTCTGGACCTGGTGGAGCATTTGGCATTGAGCACATGCTTAGCTTTCACCTGGACTTTGACCCAGAGATTGTGGCTCAGTTCTTTGCTTCGGTCCACTTCCATTCTGATGAGGCAAGGACCATGACATGGATGACCAATGGTCAATAGATGACTGCTATGTGGAAGGACTTCATGGATTTGCTTCAGGTTCCTGATGCGGGGCTCGACTCGCCCGTTGGTGTTTACCCTCATGCTAACCCTGAGTCAGCCAACAAGAACAAGCTTCAGCCCTTCTTTGTTGAGAAGACACTTCCTAGTAAGAAGAAGGTCTGGGTGCTGAACTCCTTCCTTGATATCATGCATCGGATCTTCCGCAACTCCCTCTTCCCACGCATCAGTGTCAAGGACAAGGTGCATGCCTATCTTGTGGATATGATGCTCCTTTGTGAGGAGGCATGTCATGCTCAGACACCAACCAATTGATGTCTCACATATCATGTGGTGCGAGTTTCAGTTTGCGGTGTTCAACTGTAAGGTCCCCATCTATGGGCCTTACATGTCTCTCTTGATCACAAAGACTTGGGAGAAGCTCTATCCCGGTTATGAGTTTGTTGCCCCCGGCTGGATTCGTCATGAGCCCATCAAGCTCCGCATCAAGAGACAATGGGCTAACACCACCACCAGTGCTGAGGCCGAGGCTCCCAAGATGGTTGTGGATGAGGATGAGATCAAGGAGGAGGAAGCGGATGAGGATAGTTCTGATGGATACACTCCTCCCTCTACTGAGCCTTCTTGGGTTAAGAAGCTGAAGAAGAAGATGAAGGCTCTCTTCTGCATGCAGGCCTAGGGGCAGTACAGGGCCCATGTTGCCTCCAAGGAGATTCGCCAGCGCGATAAGAAGATATTGAGGATCTTTGGTGAGATTGTGCATAGTGGCTCAGAGGAAATCATCACTCCGGAGGCTGCATGGATAGCCAAGCAGGAGTATCAGCGGAAGGAGTAAGAAGAGGAGCCTATTCCCGCTGGCGAGACCGACAAGGAGTCGTTTTCAGCCTAAGCTACCACTTGTGTCGTAGGTGTCCTTTCTGCCTTTTTGGTGTCTCGATGCCAAAGGGGGAGAGAGTGTAGGATTTGCGCATCTTGTGTTGTGTGTTTAGCTTTGTTGTTGTGCTTTCGGTCTATTGAACCTCGTTTGCTTTGGTTTGGTTTGTGCTCGTAAGACTAAGTTATCTATCATATGGTGTAAGACATATGCACTCTAGCGTATCTTATTGTCTTCGTTAATCAGTAGTTCATGAGCCTATTCTATCTTGTGTCCTTCTCTTTATGCTCATATTCATCTTCTTGCCTACTTGCTTAGTGTTACTTATATTGTTGCAAGAGATGCCTTGTCTATAAAATATAGGGGAGTGTTGATCCTAGTATGTGTGCCTTGCAGTCCAAATCACTTCTCTAAGATGCGCACACATCTAGGGGAGCCCGTCTATATTTTGTAGATGGTGGGTTTGTCGTTGCTTCATTTTATATCCCTATGTGCAAATCCTGTATTGTCATCAATCCACCAAAAAGGGGGAGATTGTAAGGGCATATTTATCCCTTAGTAGTTTTGGTGATTGATGACAATGCTTTTGCGGACTAACCGTGTGCATTGAGCATTTCAGATATATCATGTCTAAGCACAAGACGATTTGGTGCCCCTCGAAGACTATTGAAGACATCGTTTCTCTACGTTTCTTTTAGGTGGATTTGAGTCATAGGAAAGCTGTACTATTATGAGGGGGTCCGCGTTGCAAAAGTTTGGGTGGAATCTCACATACACATCTGTCCCTTTTCCCACCACATTTCCTTTGGCTCTTTGGAGCATCCTCTGTTTCTTCGTGTCTATGCAAAATGAAGGACTCCTAATGTTGCTGAACTGAGGCAGGCGGTAGTACTGCTCTCCAGAGCGGTACTACCGCAAGCCCTCATGGTAGTAACGGGCTCCAACATGGTAGTATCGTAGGTTCTCATGGTAGTACTGCTCCTTGGCAGCGGTAGTTGAGGGAGTCCTGGATTAGGGGGTCCTCGGACTGCTGGACTATATACTTTGACCGGACTGTTGGACTATGGACATACAAGATTGATGACTTTGTCCAGTGTCCTGATGGGACTCTCCTTTCTGTGGAAGGCAAGCTTGGCAATTCGGATGTGTAGATCTCCTTCTCTGTAACCGACTCTGTGTAACCCTAGCCCCCTCTAGTGTCTATATAAACTGGAGGATTTAGTCCGTAGGACGACAACAATCATAATCATAGGCTAGCTTCTAGGGTTTAGCCTCTACGATCTCGTGGTAGATCAACTCTTGTAATACTCATATCATCAAGATCAATCAAGCAGGAAGTAGGGTATTACCTCCATCGAGAGGGACCGAACCTGGGTAAATATCGTGTCCACCGCCCCCTGTTACCATTAGCCTTAACACATAGTTCGGGACCCCCTACCCGAGATCTACCGGTTTTGACACCGACATTGGTGCTTTCGTTGAGAGTTCCACTGTGTCGTCACTATAAGGATGGATGGCTCGCCTTGTTGTCAAGGACAACACCACCTCTGGGGGAGCCTTGGCTCTAGGCCAAACTCTCCGACTAGGTGGCTTCGTCATGACCGCCCGATCGGCCATCACGCCGACAATGACTTCTCAGGTCATCAAAAACTGCCTCCACATCAACTCAGAATTTGCCGAACAGATGTCCAATGGAGCTCTCCTCCCTAAACAAGCTCTTGGATCGCATCGCCGCTCTGGGAGTCGCTACGGACTATGACCAGATCGGGCTTAAACCCGATCAAAGGGAGATTAACTCTCCGCCGGCCACCCATCAGATAGCGGTAGTGGAAGAGCAATGCATCGGTTCTTCCTCTATTTTGAAGACGAACTATGTCCGGATCCCCGAGCTCTCCGAGCCCGATACCCATTCGCGGGAGGACATGACCCAAACCCCGAACTTAGAATCAAGCGACAGGCTTGAAAGGCAATATTTCGGAGCCCAAACTACCAAGCTCGAAAGCTCCTTTGCCCCTGGGTCTCAAATCGGGTCAGGCTTTGGACTTAAGTCTACCCACCCACCCAGATACAAGTGATCTTTCCCACATTAGACAAGAGCCCCAAGAGACAGTACATCACTTCTGGGCCAGATTCCTCCTTGTAATGAACAAGGCTAAGGACTGGGAATCCTCAATGCCATAAGTCGCTGTGACATAGTACACTTTGCTGACTTGGCGGCCATAGTACAGAAGTACTGTGCGATGGAAAGCGCCTGGAAAACCCAAACAAAATTTTGGGATCCTCCGGCTCTCACTAAAACCCCCGTGTCGGTGTCAAAACCGGTGAATCTCGGGTAGAGGGTCCCAAACTGTGCGTCTAGGCGGATGGTAACAGGAGACAAGGGACACGATGTTTTACCCAGGTTCAGGCCCTCTTGATGGAGGTAAAACCCTATGTCCTGCTTGATTGATATTGATGATGTGGGTATTACAAGATTAGATCTACCACGAGATCAAGGAGGCTAAACCCTAGAAGCTAGCCTATGGTATGATTGTTGTTTGTCCTACGCACTAAAGCCATCTGGTTTATATAGACACCGGAGAGGGCTAGGGTTACACAGAGTCGGTTACAATGGTAGGAGATCTACATATACGTATCGCCAAGCTTGCCTTCCACGCCAAGGAAAGTCCCATCCGGACACGGGACGAAGTCTTCAATCTTGTATCTTCATAGTCTTGGAGTCCGGCCGATGATGATAGTTCGGCTATCCGGACACCCCCCAGTCCAGGACTCCCTCAGTAGCTCTTGAACCAGGCTTCAATGACGATGATTCCGGCGCGCATGTTGTCTTCGGCATTGCAAGGCGGGTTCCTTCTCCAAATAATTTATAGAAGATTGTGAACACCAGGATAGTGTCCGGCTCTTTAAAATAAATTCCACATACCACCGTAGAGAGAATAATATTTACACAAGTTCAATCTGCTGACGTATTTGCTGGCGTGACATCACACCACTACCAAGCCTTTACTCGAATCATTTTTATTGTACCACCTCAGCCTGTTTAGTGAAGCGGTTTCCTTGGCACGTCTTATCGAAGCAAAGATCGTGTTCCCCTTATTCCGGGATTTTCATCAATACGGACGTGGGTAACCCAACCGCGCCCGTTGCCACGCCCCCTCCATCGAAGGCGGGTTCCAAACGGTCACGGGGACGGCTCTTGGTATTCTCCCTCTTTATAATGAGACCAAGGCTCATTCTTTTTCTTCAATCCTCAATCGAATCCGCCCCTCGCCCCGAGTTCCAACACCCAGGGCTCCAGATTCGGGTACTTTCGACATTCGACAATGTCCGGCTCCGACCTACGAGGCCGGTGGATGCCCTCCTCCGTCACGGAAGAGGATGTGCTAAAGCTGAGAGACGCCAGGTACTTAACCTACGAGATTTCGCATAGGTTGCCTGCCCGAGGGCAAGTTATTCCTACTCCCGAGCCTGGCGAGAGCGTCGTGTTCGTGTCTCACCTCCATCGGGGTTTAGGCTTCCCGAGGGATCCCTTCGTGAGGGGGCTCATGTTTTACTATGGGCTGGAATTCCATGACTTAGCTCCGGAGTCCATCCTCCACATCTCATCATTCATTGTCGTCTGCGAAGCCTTCCTCCGCACTACCCCTCACTTCGGCTTGTGGCTCAAAACCTTCAACGTGGAGCCGAAGATGATCGAGGGGCATCAGGCAGAGTGCGGCGGGGCGGTTATAAGCAAGAGGGCCGATGCTCCATGGCCCGAGGGCTCTTTTCAGGAGGAGCTCGGCTTGTGGCAACAGGAGTGGTTCTATATCACCGCTCCCAGGGGCAGCAGGCAGAGGCCGCCGCCCGTCTTTCGCCCGGGCCCTCCACAACGGCTGACGTCATGGGTCAACAAGGGGCTTGACTGGGGGCCGTCCAAAGACGTACCCCTATTGCAGGGCCGGATTCGAGGCCTCCAGGAAAGGGAGATCAATCTGGTCGTAGTGGCACAGGTTATGCTGATTCGGCGCCTTCTGCCCTGCAAACGTCGCCCCCTTCGCCTGTGGGAATTTAATCCAGAGGGGCCACAGGCTCTCCAACACTTCATGGGTTTGACACCCGTGGAGATGTACAAACTGTTCTTCGGATCGCAAGAGATGCGTCCGGACTTGACCAAGGATGCTGGCCTAAGCTGCAATCGCCCGGATACTCAAGTAAGTAGCCCTGTGTCCGCACACATTGTCCCTTTATTTATCATGGGTTTGCCTTTTAGCCAGCTATCCCTTGGACAGGAGTGGATAGCGCAAGCAAAACTGATACGGTGTCCGGCCCCTCTCCCTGAGACCACGCCGGATCCCGTGTTAATCAAAATGTTGGAGGTTGCACCTTCGGAGGAGGGCGAAGGGGGCACAGGGAAACTACCACCTCTGCCAAGGAGACTTTCAGTAAGGGGGGAATCGAGAGTCCCTCCTTCCAGGGGGAGAAGAGGACGGCTTCCGAAGACTCGGAGGCCAAGGCCTCAAAGAGGGGAAAGAGATCTACACCGGAAGGTCCTGTGCCGGGAAGAGCCCCGGCCGCACTATCTCCTCAGAGGAATCAGCCCTCCAGAGGGCCGTAAGTAAAAGGGGGAATTTTGTAATAGGGGACACCCCTACTTTATTTCTAAGGGTAACCGAAGTTTTCACCTTGTAGTTCGGATCTCAGCCCATCTCAGCAGAGCTCATTTTCGGGGGACCTTCGTCCGGAGATGATGGAGAGCGAAACGCCTCCATCTGCCGCCCCGTCAGGCGGGGCAGACGACCCTGAGGTGTCGTCACGGAGGGTCTCCCCGAGTCCGGCGGGGCCGGGGAGTTCGGCACCCACTGGAGTACGGCCGGTGGAGCTGCAGGATTTGCTCAAGAGGGCGTCTATCTCAGAAGATCACCGCACATTAATGAGTATGGTGATTGAAAGGATCTCATCCGCCGAGAGCGGGTTGCATGAGGCCGTCGGAAGTTTGCTGACGGGGCTTGAGGTACGCAAAAAATGACATACCTTTTAACAGTTTTGCACATGGAGTGCGCCCTGTATAGATAGTAGCCCCTGAGACTTGGTATGTTGTCGAAAGCGACAGCGTGCCGAGGATCATAATCTCAGTTATAGAATGTCGCCTTTTCTATGCAGGTGGCGGAATGTTCGGTGGCCAGACGGACTGATGGAGTTACCGAGCTGAAGCGGGAACTCGACATTGCGGATGCGGACATCGCGCTGGTCAATAAACGACTTAACGAGTCACAAGGTAGGTGGTTGCTCCGCGGTCACCTAGTAAGGGAGCTGATGCCCGTTCCTTACAATTTGTATGCTTGATGCAGATGGTGCCGCTGCTGTGGAAGACCTTCGAGCAGAGCTCGCTCGAGCCAAGGAGCAAGCCAGGAAAAGTGACGCGGCTGCCTTGAAGGCAGCGGAAGAGCAAAAAGCCGAAATGGCTGCTCACTGCCGAAACAGGGAGGAGATGGCCGGAATGGCCGTGAAATTAAAAGATGCTACCGACCGCTATGAGGTTCTTGAAAGAGAACGCCGAGTGGAGCAAGAGGACCTGAAGAAGGCCGCCGCCGAAGCCAAGGATGCCCGTAGTGCGATGCGGGCTATGAAGGAGGAACTGCGTTAGGCCAGAGACATTGCGGCTGGAAAGCCCTTTCTGCTGCGTAGGAAGTTCACGGATCCGAAGTATGCTCAGTTGGGCCAATTGTGTGGTGCAGAGGATCCTTATCTGGATTTGGCGGCGAGTGCGGCGGACGCAGTCGGGCACTTCCGAAGCCAGAAGGATCACGAAATGGAAGAGCTTTTCTGGTCTCAATTCCATAGTCCGGAGCGTCCACTTCCGTTGACTGATCGGCTGGCTGAGTGGGCTGAGCTGAATAGATTGTCCGGACTTGCCATGACGGATGTGGTCGCTCATCTGTGGCCGGAAAGGTCCAAGCCTGAGAGTTATTTTGGCTTGTTGCAGCAATTCCTTGGGGCGGTGCCGCATATCGAGGCGATGAAGCGGTCGGCATGCATAGAAGGTGCACAGATGGCTCTCGCCCGTGTTAAGACATACTTGGCAGAGATGGATGCCACCGCTGTTGCATCCCGGGGTTCGGACAAAGGCCAATTACCCGTCGAGCACTATTTTGAGGAAGTCCTGCAGGGCGCTCATTTAGTAGAGTCGCAGTGCTCGAAAGATGTTATGTTCAAATGACGTGTATGATTTGTGAGATCATGTTTATAATGCAATATCATTTTATACTTGTGCGTTCAAGTATTGAACTATCTCCTGTGCGGCCGTATATGTATGTATAACCTGAAAGATGGCAGTCTTTGGCTTCAGCCCCCACACACATGGTGCGGGGGTGTTTGCAAAAAGAAAAGCACTTTTTCACACTTAATCCAACGTCTTGGTCCTTTGAAGGAGGTGATAGCGTAGCAAACTAGGCAACCAGACTATAATGCTTTATCACTTTCACTTAGCCATAGGAGCTCGAAGGTGGGGCTACTATATAGCCCCTAGAGGCACCACGCTTCTCCGAACTCGGGACGTGTATGTGCCTGACCGGGAAGCGGTCCTTCGTCAAAGCGGAGGAATTCTAAACAATCCAGTGGTCGATCGAGTGGTTGACCAGTCTCTCGCTATATCATGACAGTTAGTTTTTGGCTTTCTCTACTGAGGTGCTCGCCCGGCCGAACCGGGGCACAATCGCAGTAGTTCTCCTGGTGCCGCGTTAGCCGATGGAGCGGAACGTAAGGCAGCAAAACACAGGAGCCAGGCAAACCCAACATTTGACCAAAGACATGATTCGTAGCTGATGCATATAAGGCCTAACTCGAGACGCCGAGCACTCCCTGAGGTGTTCGGTCTTTATGATACCGGGCAGAACAATGCCCTAAGCCCCTAGTGTCCAGGTACGGGCGGGGACTTCTGACGCGGCCGATGCCAAAAAGCCAGCCTCCTCCTCGGTTATGGTAAGAAATCGGGGGATGTGTATCAACAAGAGACAGTAAGAAAGGTTTACACAGGGTCTTAATCTGAAAAGAATCCTTCTAACGGGTCCCTGCTGCACGTCTGCGCCTGTGTCTCCGTTGTGCTATATCCTGGACGGGTGTAGCACGCGCTTCATCTGTAAAGGAGAATAACTTAGTTTGGAAAAATATTGTGCAAAAGGTGTAGTTAAAATAAAGTATGATGAATTTGAGCTTTATTGGCTCTCATTGTTTATACGTGCAGCCCCTTGTAAAGGGGTATGCGGCGGTGAAGCCCCTTGTTTATTTATGCCGGACTCGCCTAACCGTGTCCAAGGTCTGAATGACCTGTTTTTAGGGCTTTGGCCAGCAAGGTCGAATTAGTGTGCGACTGTCAACGCAGTCTCACGTTTTCTGTGGTCGAGGAACACTCAGATTTACCCTTTGCTGAGATTATGCCGTATGAACCAGGCATTTTAAGCGTAAGAGACGCGTAATGTGGTATTGCGTTAAAGCGGCCGAATGCTTCACGTCCCAGTAGTGCTTGATAGCTACTTTTGAATGGGGCGATATGGAGAATGAGCATTTCGCGACAGAGGTTGTCAGATGAACCGAACATGACCTCTAGTAGTATAGAGCCTATACATTTGGCGTAAAGGCCAGGCGTCACTCCTTTGAAGGAAGTGCTGCTATGGTGAATTTCGGTAGGGTCTATCCCCATTCTGCGGACGGTGTCCTGGTATAGCAGGTGCCGCACTATGTTTCTGTGTTATCACATGAAGTGAGTTCACTGTTTTGACTTCTAGTGGGAAAGTCTTCTGTTTTCCGGCGTGCTGCTTGTGGGGTTCGTCGTCTTCCCTTGGTGTGTCGGACCCCTTGCGTTCGGCGTTAAGTCGGCCGGACTGCTTGAAGACCCAACAATCTATGTGGGTATGGTTTGCAAGCTTCCCGGGGGTACTATGTATTTGACATACCCTATCCAAAATTTTGTTTAGGTTGGATAGCTCGTCAGTGTTGTCCTTGAGGGGTGATGTTTTATTATTCGGCCGAAAGCTTTTGAATCCGGCGTTGACCGCCGTGCTATTTGGGCCATTTTCCTTATTCCGGCACTGATCTTTTCTGCGTCGTGATTTCCCATTTCCATCCCTGACTTCGGATGTACTCGGGTCGCTGGTGCTGCATCTAGCCAGCCAGCTGTCTTCCCCCGCGCAAAAGCAGGTCATGAGGCTTGTTAGTGCGGCCATTGTTCTTGGTTTTTCCTGGCCGAGGTGTCTGGCGAGCCATTCGTCTCGGACGTTGTGCTTAAAGGCTGCTAAGGCTTCGGCGTCTGGACAGTCGACTATTTGGTTCTTTTTGGTGAGGAACCTGTTCCAGAATTTTCGTGCTTACTCTCCGGGCTGTTGAGTTATGTGACTTAAATCGTCTACATCCGGAGGGCGGATATAAGTCCCTTGAAAATTTTCTCAAAACACATCATCGAGCTCCTCCTAACTTCCAATGGTATTTTCTAGGAGGCTTTTGAGCCAATGCCGAGCTGGCCCTTTGAGCTTGAGGGGTAGGTATTTTATGGCATGGAGATTGTCTCTTCTGGCCATATGTATGTGTAGGATATAATCCTCAATCCAGACTCCGGGGTCTGTTGTTCCGTCATATGCCTCTATGTTGACGGGTTTGAATCCCGCTGGAACTTCATTGTCCAGTACCTCATCGGTGAAACATAGTGGGTGTGCGGCGCCCCTGTATTTAGGTGTGCCGTTGTCTTCAAACACTCGGCGGGTTGTATTGCTACCTGGAGTCTTCTTTTTTGGCCCGTAGATGGACCTGACCGGGCCATCTTTATGTGGATCGTGTGCCGGCTTGTGTGCGGCGCCCCTTGCCGCTCTTAGCCGGTCATCTGGTCATCTATCCAGCTAGGCGACGTCTTTGTTTTTTGACTGTGGGGGCTCTACGGCCTCCTCGTCAAATTCGGGCAACAACTTGCGCTTCAGGTAGCTCTTCGCCTGGTGACTATTGCCGTATTTATCTGCGGTATTGAGTACTTTGCTCCATCTCATTCTGAGTGCGTCCTCCGCTGTTTTGAGAGTCCGCTTTTGCTTCTTCAGACTTCTTGCAGTGGCGACGAGCCTTTTATGAAGGTTCTTATGCTCCGGTGGTTTGTCGGGCGTGAGATCGTCTGGACTGTTGTTTTCGCCGGGGATGGGTTGCTTGTCCAATCCATCCTGTTCAGATGGTTGCTTGGTGGCATGTTCGTCATCCACCGCTTCACCCTGCTCTAAGTCTGGGTCAGTATGGGTGCCGTTGTTATCGAGGCGGGACTTCGGGCGGCGCTTGCGTCGCCGTTTTGGTTGTTTGTTGGGGGAGTTGTCCTTCGCCACGTCCCGTTGTTCCTCGTTGTCGCTTCCTTTTGGTGTATCCACCATGTATATGTCATATGATGAGGTGGCTTTCCAGTGCCCAGTAGGCGCTGGTTCTTGGTCGTCTCCGGCATCATCATCCATACCGTCGATGTCTTCGGACTCGAAGTCTAGCATGTCGGTTAGATCATCGACAGTGGATACTAAGTGGGTGGTGGGTGGGCTTTGAATTTCTTCGTCGTCCGTATCCCAACCGTCCTGACCGCAGTCCGGCCAGGGCTCTCCTCATAACGAGAGATACTTTAGCGAGCTCAAGATGTCGCCGAAAGGTGACTGTTGAAAGATGTCCGCAATAGTGAACTCCCTGATCGGCGCCCAATCGGATTCGATTGGAGGGAGCGCGGGAGGTTCGGAGTCCGGCAAGGAGTCTGGCACCTCGGAGTCACGAGCTTCGTGAGGGACAAGGTCAGTGTTCGGCTCTATCGCCGTAGAGGTTGCAGCCCCCGAGGCGGTGTCTAGCCACCCATCCTCGATCTGCGCAGCCGGCTCCGAATTGAAGATCGGAGCGGACTCATGTGCGGCCTCCAGGTTACTGTCTGGCTGCAGAGCTAAGTCATGCCCGTCGTGACAGTGTGGCGCGCTCGGCTGTGGCTCGAATCCATCGAAGATCAAATCCCCGCGGATGTCATCCGTGAAGTTCAAACTTCCAAATCTGACCAGGGGCGTAGCTTTCGATCTGCTCCAGATGGCCAAGCGAATTGGCCCGTAGTGCAAAGCCGCCGAATACAAAGATCTGTCCGGGGAGGAAGGTCTCACCCTGGACTGCGTCGTTGTTGATGATCGAAGAAGCCATCGAGCCTATCGGGGACGACACAGAGGAACTCTCAATGAAAGCAGCAATGTCGGTGTCAAAACCAGCGGATCTCGGGTAGGGGGGCCCAAACTGTGCGTCTAGGCGGATGGTAACAGGAGACAAGGGACACGATATTTTACCCAGGTTCAGGCCCTCTTGATGGAGGTAAAACCCTACGTCCTGCTTGATTGATATTGATGATGTGGGTATTACAAGAGTAGATCTACCACGAGATCAAGGAGGCTAAACCCTAGAAGCTAGCCTATGGTATGATTGTTGTTCGTCCTACGGACTAAAGCCATTTGGTTTATATAGACACCGGAGAGGGCTAGGGTTACACAGAGTCGGTTACAATGGTAGGAGATCTACATATCCGTATCGCCAAGCTTGCCTTCCACGCCAAGGAAAGTCCCATCCGGACACGGGACGAAGTCTTCAATCTTGTATCTTCATAGTCTTGGAGTCCGGCCGATGATGATAGTTCGGCTATCCGGACACCCCCCAGTCCAGGACTCCCTCACCCCGTCCGAACTAAGAGGGTGCACTCTCGCAAGTCACCCGATGCAATCGCAAAGAAACCAAAACCCACTACAAGGCGTAGAACCGTTCTGGAGGGCGATGGCTCAATGGGCCATGCAAAATTCACACTTCACCGGATACCATACCAACTCATAGCCTTAGAGCATGTTGGATACTACGGAAGGTGGCCAAGAGCAGCGGGGATCTCCTCATCAATCATACCACAAAGCAACATCCCGCCGAAAATAACAATACAAGTACTGACGGTCTTCGACACTTTCGCCTCAAATAATAGGCGCAAGCGAGCACTCCACAGCCTCGCCAAAGTCTGCCATGTTGCAGCAATAAATCCATGGAGCGACATGGCTATAACTTTCAATGCCAGTGACGAACCTCAATTCTGAAAAGTTCGGGCACCAGTCGCTTTGGACCTTAGTCCAATTGTGGACGGCTTCCGGCTTACTAAAGTGCTCATGGACGGAGGCAGCGGATTAAACCTCATCTATGAGGAGACCCTCAACAAGATGGAAATAGACAAGAGCCACATTGAGCGAAGCAGCACGACCTTCAGGGGAATCATCCGTAGCCGGGAGGTACAATGTGCGGGAAAAATCACACTAGATGTGGTATTCGGCACGCTGGAGAATTATAGGTCTGAAGAAATCATATTCCAAGTGGCCCCGTTCAGTAGCGGATACCACGCCCTTTTAGGGCGGGATGCATTCACGAGCTTCCAAGCTATACCCCATTACGGGTACATGAAGCTCAAGATGCCCAGACCCAATGGAATTATCACTCTAGCTAGTGATCCGGACGTAGCACTCCGCGCCAAAAATAAAACTGCCGCACTGGCCCTTGAGGCATTATCCGAAGCCCTTGCGGCTGAAGAACTAACCACGCTGCACTCCATAGTGGACAGGGACGATGTGATACTCGACAAACGACCCAAGTCCACCTCATTCAAACCAGTGGATGAAATAGTCAAATTCCAGGTCCACCCAACGGACCCTACAAAAACATCATCCATTGGGGTACAGCTTATAACCCCACAATAGACGCTGCACTGTGAGAGTTCTTACGCGAGAATAGGGACATCTTTGCCTCGCATCCCTCAGACATGCCAGGCATCCCACGCAGGCTGGCCGAACACAGCCTAAATATACTGAAGGGATACAAGTCGGTCAAGCAGACTCTTCAGCGCTTCTCAGAACCTAAGCGACAAGCCATGGGAGAAGAGCTAGCCAAGCTACTCGAGGCCGGATTCATCAGAGAAATAAAACATCCGGATTTGCTAGCAAACCTGGTGATGGTACCAAAGAAGGACAAATCTTGGCGCCTATGTGTCGATTTCAAGGACCTCAATAAGGCTTGCCCTAAGGATCCCTTCCCCCTCCCCCGCATTGATCAAATCATCGATGCTACCGCAGGACACGACTCATTGTGTTTCCTCGACGCATATTCCGGATACCATCAAATCAAGATGGCGGGGTCTGACCAACCTGCAACGGCATTCATCACACCATACGGCCCCTTCTGTTTCAACACCATGCCTTTCGGGCTCAAAAATGCCAGCACAACCTATCAACACATGATTCAGACATGCCTGGAGAAACAAATCGGCAAAACAGTGGAGGTATACATAAACGACGTGGTCATCAAAACCCGACACGTCGAATCTTTAATAGATGATTTGAGGCTTATGTTCGACAACCTCCGAACATATGACATCAAGCTCTACCCGGAAAAATGTGTTTTCGGCGTACCTGCTGGAAAGCTGCTAGGCTTCATCGTTTCCAATAGAGGAATTGAAGCAAATCCGGCAAAAATCCGAGCTCTGTCACAGTTGGCTACCCCAACAGACCTCAAGCAAATCCAAAAATTAACTGGATGCGTGGCTGCCCTAAGCCGCTTTATCTCCCGATTGGGAGAAAAGGCACTACCTCTTTATCGCCTTCTTTGATGCACCGAACACTTTGAGTGGAAGGATGCGGCCATGGCCGGACTGGAAGAAATAAATGCCCTTTTGGCCAGCAACCCAATCCTGGCCGCGCCAAATATTGGCGAACCCATGCTATTATATATAGCCGCAACACACCAGGTTGTAAGCGTTGTGCTCGTCGTCGAACGAGAAACGGACGAACATAGGTTCCCGCTTCAAAAGCCGGTATACTACGTATCCACTGTCCTCACTCCATGCAAGTCCCGGTACCCACATTATTAAAAGATAGCATACGCAGTCTTCATGGCATCCCGGAAACTGTGACACTACTTTCAAGAGTGTTCAATCACGGTGGCCTCCGAAGTACCACTCAACGATATAATAAATAACCGCGATGCCACGAGCCGGATTGCTAAATGGGCTATCGATCTCCTCCCATTTGACATAACATACAAACCACGGAGAACCATTAAGTCGCAAGTACTGGCTGACTTCGTCGCCGAATGGGCAGAAGCCGAACTCCCTAAAGAGTATGGTGCATACTCCAATTGGATCATGCACTTAGACGGCTCTAAAATGCTGGCCGGATTGGGAGCGGGCATTGTCCTGATATCCCCCTTCGGAGACACAGTCCAATACATACTCCAAATACTATACACAGACTCCAACAATGCAGCCGAATATGAGGCTCTATTGCATGGTCTTCGGATGGCAGTCTCCATGGGCATCCAACGCCTAGAAGTGCGCGGGGATTCGAACCTTGCAATATCCCAGATAAATGGAGACTTTGATGCCAAGGATCCGAAAAATGGCAGCCTAACGTAATGCCGTCCTCAAGATGTCAGCTCGGTTTGAGGGCTCGAATTCCATCATGTGGTTCAAGAAAACAATCAAGCAGAATATATCCTTGCCGACATCAGCGCCAAGCGTGACCCCGTCCCACCTAATATCTTCTTGGAAAGGTTGTTCAAGCCATCCGTGGTGTGGCAAGGGGAGACTGGCAATACTAGTCCAGATCCGACCACAACCCCAGATACCGAGCACACTGACATAATCGGAGGCTCCGCCACCGAAATAACACCTTTAGCCCATGTAATCATGGATGTCATCGCCCCGTGGACCGAACCCTTCTTAGCCTACCTAAATAGGCAAGATCTCCCCAAGGACCAAAATGAGGTACGTTGCATTGTGCACTGCTCCAAAGCCTACAAAGTCCATGAGGGAGAGCTTTACAAGAAAAACGCCACCGGAGTGCTCCAAAGATGCATCTCCGAAGAGGAAGGGCGACAACTCTTGGCCGAAATCCATGTTGGACTCAGCGGCCACCACGCCGCAGCTCGGGCCCTTGTAAGCAAGGCCTTCCGTACAGGTTTTTACTGGCCGACAGACCGAGCAGACACATAGGACCTCGTCCAACATTGCGTCGGTTGCCAGCTTTTCGCCAATCAGAGCCATATGCCCCCTACTGCTCTACAAACAATCCCCATAACTTGGCCCTTTGCAGTCTGGGGGCTTCATATGGTCGGACCCCTTAAAGGGGGAAGCCATAAGAAAAAAAATACTTATTGGTCATGGTGGACAAGTTCACCAAATGGATAGAGGCCAAACCAGTCAAATCGGCCGAATCCGGACCAGTGATAGACTTCATATCAGGGGTCATGCACCGTTACAGTGTCCCCCGCAGCATCATCACTGACAATGGCTCAAACTTCAAAGCCGATGAGGTGAAAACTTGGTGCGGCAACATGGGAATTAAGCTTGATTACGCCTCTATCTATCACCCCCAAACAAAATGGTCAAGTCAAATGAGAAAATGGTGTTATTATGAGCGGAATAAAACCCAAGCTAGTGCAATCCTTGAAGGAATCAGATACGCACTGGGTCAAGGAGCTCGACTCCGTACTATGGGGACTGCGGACCATGCCGAATCGCACTACCGGATACACACCATTCTTTATGTTGTATGGCACAGAGGCGGTATTGCCCTGTGATATCATTCATGACTCACCTCTAGTGCGCATGTACAAAGAGAGAGAAGCCGAGCTAGATCGGCAGGACAGTTTAGATGCCCTGGAGGAGCGTGACGTTGCAAAGGCCTGTTCCGCATTCTATCAGCAGCAGGCTCGAAGGTATCAAAGCAGAGAAGTGCGGGCCAAAACTTATAACGTTGGCGAACTCATTCTATGCCTATCGGAGAAGAAAAAGGACAAGCTCAAGCCCAAGTGGGAGGGTCCCTTCATCATTGATAAGGTTCTCACAGGAGGAGCGCACCATCTACGGGATGCATCATACAACCGACTCGAGCCGAACCCATGGAACGCAGCCAGACTCCAAAGATTCTACGCCTAGCGCCGAACTCTGTGTTTGTCTCCTTACCTCCTCCCTTTTAAATTATATCCTCTCTCTTTTCCTTCCTTCTTTTTTTATATAGCCCTAGAAGGCTTAAAGTGTGACCCCTTTACACAATTTGTACGCGCTATGCGCGCTAGCTACACCTGGGGGCTTCTTACATAGAAGCTTGATATAACTATTTTCCGGGCTTCAGGCCAATGCACATGTGTAACTTCTCCATATGTGCCATTTTCGCTATTATATGCATCGATATGACTTAAGTTTTGGCCAAGCTGGGTTGCCTGGCTCTTGTGTTTATGCCCTACGTTCCCATTAATTTGGCTAGGGCATAAGGGGAGCACCTCTGCGATTGTTACTGTCGGGTCAGCCGGATGTGTACCTCAGATTGGGTGAAGCCGAAAGCTAGCGTTCTTAAGGGAATATTCGGTCGGTGAACAAAATATGTTTTTTACCTATTACAATATAAATCCCCAGATGTTTTGTATCCTGCGTCTCTGTTCGCAGTTTGGACATGCACATTAATGCATGCGTACCCAGGGAAAGGAACCCTTAACGGAACTATTCTCTTTGGAAGATGTTTCTTACTATCCATGTAATATAACATAACTAGTTGGGTACTGTAAGTGCATCTAGTGCCCCTTAGTGATTTTGGTGTATTGAAGACTTATAGGTTAAGGGACTAATGCGTTTGTGAGTATACATAGGTCTATAAGTCTATGAGGAGGCTGGTCAGCATTTTCTTCAGCACCATTTTCTTCAGCATTGTCTTCTGGTGCACCAGCTCGACTTTCTTCGCGTACTGGAATGAATTCTTCAGCAGATTCTTCAGTAGGAATGACATCCTCAGTTGCCTTGAACTTGATAGAATCCCCAGGTGCTGGTTCATCTAACACAGAAGGTATGTGCTCTCTTTGCGAGCCATTAGTTTCATCGAACCGCACATCTACAGTTTCAACAACCTTGTGAAGAACGTTGTTGAAGACTCTGTAGGTGTGCGAGTCCTTTCCGTAACCAAGCATAAAACCTTCATGTGCTTTCGGTGCAAATTTAGAATTGTGGTGAGGATCTCTAATCCAACATTTAGCACTGAAGACTTTGAAATAACTCACATTGGGTTTCTTGTCAGTGAGGAGTTCATAGGCCGTCTTCTTGAAGAATTTGTGAAGATATACTCTGTTGATGATGTGGCATGCAGTATCAATTGCATCAATCCAAAAATGATGAGGCGTTTTGTATTCATCAAGCATAGCGAGGATGAGCTGGTTGCCGCCTGGAGTTTTAGACATGTCGACCGCAGGTATGATCAAGGTGTCGGTTGGGTGTCCTACCTTTGATGGGACGAACTACCCCTACTGGAAAAACAAGATGCGAATGCATCTCGAGGCAATTGACAACGATCTCTAGTATGTTGTGGAAAATGGTGTTCCCTCTGTTACACCCTCACTGAACGCTACCGATGTGAAGAGATTCAAGCAACTCGATTCTCAAGCGAAGAATATCATATGTGGCCATCTAAGTAAAGGACAGTATGGAAGAGTGAGTGCTTTGGAAACTGCTAAGCTTATCTGGGATTGGCTGTCCAAAGTGAATGAAGGAGTCTCAACTCAGCATGACTCTCGAGTTGATGTTCTTCGGAATCTCTTCAACCGCTTCAAAAGACTCGACAATGAAAATGTCCAACAAACCTTTGATCGCCTCACTGACATCTAAAATGAGCTTCAAGCCCTCGGTGCCACTGACATCACTGACCAAACTCCTCAGCGACAACCAGCTCATCCTCGCGTTGCCAAAAGAAGTGCAAGTGGAGAAGATCATCGATGACATTAGAGCACCAGGTCCTCTCACACGCTCAAAAGCTTCACATTTATCTGACTTTTGTGGGCACTATGCTTTTGTCTCTATCACAGAGCCCACTAAGGTAGATGAAGCATTGTTGGAGCCGGAGTGGATTCAAGCTATGCAAGAAGAATTACATCAGTTTGAGCTCAACAATGTCTGGGAACTGGTCAAACGTCCAGATCCTCGCATGCATAATATCATTGGCACAAAGTGGATCTACTGCAACAAGCAAGATGAAAATGGCCTTGTGGTGAGGAATAAGGCACGACTGGTAGCTCAAGGCTACACACAGGTTGAAGGAATTGATTTCGATGAAACTTTTGCACCTGTTGCTAGACTTGAGGCTATTCGCATATTACTTGCTTACGCTAACCATCATGATATCATCTTATATCAAATGGATGTGAAAACTGCATTCCTCAATGGTAAGCTTGAGGAAGAAGTATATGTTGCTCAACCCCCAGGTTTTGATGATCCAAAGAATCCTGACAAAGTCTTCAGACTTAATAAGGCCCTCTATGGCCTCAAGCAAGCCCCTCGGGCGTGGTATGATACATTGAAGGAATTCTTCGTGAAGAATGGCTTCACACATGGTTCACTCGACCCTACTCTCTTTACTAAATCTTATGATGGTGAACTGTTTGTGTGCCAAATATATGTTGATGATATTATTTTTGGCTGTACTGACCAACGTTATAGTGATGAATTTGCCTATATGATGAGTGAAGAATATCAAATGTCTATGATGGGAGAGTTGAAATTCTTCTTAGGTCTTCAAATTCGTCAACAGCGCAATAGCATATTCATATCTCAGGAGAAATACCTCAAAGATGTACTGAGGAAATTTGGCATGCAAGATTGCAAAGGCGTCAAAATTCCTATGCCCACAAATGGCCATCTATGCACTGATGAAAATGGTATTGACTTCGATCACAAGGTATACCTCTCCATGATTGGTTCTTAGGCCAGATATAATGCTTAGTGTTTGCATGTGTGCCTGATTTCAAGCTGCACCGAAGGAATCACACCATAAGGCTGTGAAGCATATTCTTCGATATCTAGCTCACACACCAACACTAGGATTATGGTACCCCAAGGGCTCTGCTTTTGATCTCATCGGATATTCTGACTCTGACTATGCTGGTGATCGTGTGGACCGCAAGTCAAATTCTAGCACTTGTCCTTTCCTCGGACGATCTTTGGTTTGTTGGTCCTCGAAGAAACAGAACTGCGTATCACTGTCCACTGCAGAAGCTGAATACATTGCTGCTGGCTCTTGCTGTGCTCAACTGCTTTGGATGAAGCAAACACTCAAGGACTATGGCGTCAACGTGAAGAATGTGCCTCTCCTCTGCGACAATGAGAGTGCCATCAAGATTGCTCACAACCCAGTTCAGCACTTGAAGACAAAGCACATTCAGATTCGTCATCATTTTCTTCGTGATCATGTGTTGAAGGGCGACATCTCCATCGAGCACGTGAAGACTGAAGAACAGCTAGCTGATATCTTCACTAAGCCCTTGGATGAGAAGAGATTTAGAAAGTTGCGGTGTGAGCTAAATATCTTAGAATCTTCGAATGTTCTTTGAAAAGGACACACGTCCTAACACTTATGCAAAATTGATGACTTAGATGTGCAACACATGAAGAAACGTTTTTCTTCAGTCAATGAAGAATAACACTCTAAGTGTGAAGAAATTAATAAAGAATTTGATTCTCAGAACCCTACGACAATTGTACGCGGTGTTTGAAATCATCATTCTTATACGGTGGGTCACGCCACCGCAAAAAGTTAAAAATCTTCAATTTGAGTTTTTCCTCAGTTTTGAAATTCTTCAGTTTTTCAAATTCTTCAACTTTTCAAAATCTTCACTGTTTCCTTCGTTTTTCTTCATTGGCTATATATATATGAGTTTATGTCCTCTACAACATTCACTTATAGCTATTTCTTCAAGTTGCTTTTTCTGCTAAGTGAATGTGATCGGACCCTTCCCCCTCTATGCTATACTCAACCCAATCTATTCACAAATTCTTCATATGCGTTCTATTTGAAACTCGTTCAAAATCTTCACTGTGTCCTTGTCAGCTGAAGAAATTGCGAACGAAACTTTAAAACAAATCTTATCCAAATTTTAGGTTTTGCCGCTCAAACTGTTCCGCATCCCACGATGCATTATTCTATTCACCCACGATCGTACACGATCTCCACTACACAGTACGTGGGTGACACATGTCGTGAGAAGGAGAAAGGGCAGGGGCACGTTCGTCCCAAATCTTCGGGCGAACAGTTTTTCACCATGTCTGTAAATACCCCTCTCCCCTTCCTCACTTCATTTACTTCGCTCGACCGTTCTCTCTCTCACTCGAGTTTCTCAAACCCTAGCGCCGCCGCTACTCCATCGTCGCCAGTGAGGAAGAGCTTCGCTACCTCGACCTCGTCTCCGTCGTACTCACGCCGACCGCAGAAATCTTCACTCCGCCGCCGCCGTAGCTGTCTTCCTCTGCCAAGTTAGGGCGTGGGAAATCTAACCTGACGAACTTCTCATCTGTTCTTCTCAGTTCGTCGTGTTCTTCACTTCGGGTAATTAAAAGTTACTTTTATTACTCACTTTGATTCTCAAACTTTCCTGAAAATCTTCAAAGGTGTTTATTCTTCAAATCTTCACACATATGAACACCACACATCATATGATCTTGAACTGTTTCTCTAAGCAATCATTTTCTTCAAGATTCCCTAATTGTGTGGATCTTCGATCTGTACAACTCTGGAACCTAAGACAAGAACGCTTAGTGAAATTCCTCAAGGTTCATCTGGTCAAATTCCTCAAAACTTGTTCTTTTCGAAAAACCTCCTCAGAACGCATATGGCCTCTCCGAATTCCTCGCACCTGTACTCTGTTCACAGGTACTCATGTCTGCTGCTGAATCACTAGGTTCTCATCAACTTAACTCATTTGCAGCGTTCCTCGAAGAAAAACTGCATACTTCTTCAGAGAACTCGATTGTTCAAATTCCTCAACTGAAGAATATGGCAGACGGTAAGAAGCCGCAGAAAGGAGGAAAGAAACCTGAGGTTATGACTGCGTTTGAAATCCCTGAGGAAATTTATGCTGACTATTGCACACCTGATGAAGCAAAATTTGGCAAAGAAAACAAAAATCAGCGCAAGGTGCGCATCAGAGGATTGAACGGAGATGGGCAAGGGAATGGAGGGAATACAGATATGTGACTCCAAAGTACATGAGGAAATTCGTCCTCAATCCTCCATGCCCAAGAGCTCCATTGGCACCTGACCAAGTAGCTGACCCCACAAGCATCAAACGTGGTGAGGACTTTCCTGAAGAATGGGCTAAGCGCCAAGCTAAATTTTCTAGACAAGCCAAGGAGGCAGTGAAGAAATTCAATGAGGATTCTGCCACTCCTACTGCTACTGAGGCCTCGGTCAAACCAAGGAAATCTATGCCAAAGAAGCCATGTGCTTCACCAACAGTGCCCTCATGGCAAATTCCTCACACTGCTACAGCTCCACCAAAGTCCTCAACAGCTCCTTCAAAGTCCTCAGCTCCTGTGCATCTGGCTACATGTCAAAGGACTGCTGGTTTCTCGATTGCCTCTGGTGTTTCGGCAAGTTCCTCAGCTGCACCAATTTCCTCATCAGGCCCCACACTGTTGAAGACCAAAGCAATAGCTGGACGAGGTCCTCGGCCAAGTCCAAAGAAGAAACAGGTCGCATTCCATGTGCCTTCTGATGATGAAGCTTTTGATGATGAACTTGCAGAAATCATCAAAGACAGACAGGTGAAGGCCGCTAGAGACAAAGGCACATCTGTGCCACTGCTCTTGGATCCGAGGAAAATCCTCGATTATATAGATCTCTGGCACAAGGATCCAAACACCCCAATGCCTGTTTTTCATCTGACCCCTGGACAAAGTCATATGTTGACCCATTTCATCACTGAAGAGAAATGGAAGTTTGAAAAGGCAAGAGAGATCAAGAAAGCTCAATACAGAAAGGAGAAGCTCCTGAAGAAAAACGTTGTCAGAATGACACCTGAGGAACTTCTCCAGGCTTAGTCTGAAATTCAAGCCCTCAGCAATGACTTTGATGCCTACTATGCTGATTGGCAAGGAGCTAAAGTAAGATTCGTTAATCTGATGAAGAAATTCACAAATGTTGCAGCCCCATCGCAACAAGAAAATCTTCAGGCTGCAGACTCTGCTCAGCCTGCTGAAGAACATGCCAACACCGCTGATGACTTTCAGCCTGCTGATGAACATGCTTGCTCCAGGGCTGGTGAAGAAATTCCAGCCGCTGAAGAAATTGCTAGGGCATCCACTAGTGGTGCGCCTGAAGAAACTGAAGAGATCAGGGCAACTGCATCAGTTGCGCCTGAAGAAAATCAACCAGATTCCTCAGCTCCATCTACACCTACACCAACTCCAATTCTTCCATGTGCATTCAATGTGAAGAAGACCAAGGCTGCAGAGCGAGCTGCAGTGAAGAAAACGAAGGCATCAGCTGCGTCAAACTCTTCGACTGCGAAGAAAATGAAGCCAATGACCAGCTCACTCGAAAATCCAATTGATCCTGTTCCGATTTCCTCCATGCCATCAAAGGACCTTGTTCCTTTTGGAGAAGACTATGAGATCCCTAGCGGATCTGATGAAGAACATCATTCTATTGCTTCGTCAGAGCAGATTGATGAAGAAATTGAAGTGGAAGCAATCCCTTCAACCCTAATCATTTCCTCGCCTATGCCTCAGTTCACAGCTGAAGAGGCCGGTTGTCGGTGTCAAAAATGGCGGATCTCGGGTAGGGGGTCCCGAACTGTGCGTATAGGCGGATGGTAACAGGAGACAAGGGACACGATGTTTTACCTAGGTTCGGGCCCTCTTGATGGAGGTAAAACCCTACGTCCTGCTTGATTGATATTGATATTCTGGATGTTTACAAGAGTGGATCTACCACGAGATCAAGGAGGCTAAACCCTAGAAGCTAGGCTATGGTATGATTGTAATGGTTGTTGTTGTGTCCTACGGACTAGAGCCATCCGGTTTATATAGACACCGGAGAGGGCTAGGGTTACATAGAGTCGGTTACAATAGTAGGAGATCTACGTATCCATATCGCCAAGCTTGCCTTCCACGCCAAGGAAAGTCCCATCCGGACACGGGACGAAGTCTTCAATCTTGTACCTTCATAGTCTTGGAGTCCGGTCGATGATGATAGTCCGGCCGATGATAGTTCGGCCGATGATGGTAGTCCGGCTATCCAGACACCCCCTAATCCGGGACTCCCTCAGTAGCCCTAGAACCAGGCTTCAATGACGATAAGTCCAGCGTGTGTGTAGTCTTCGACATTGCAAGGCGGGTTCTCCTTCAAGTTCTACGTACCTGCCGAACAGTGTCCGGCTTCCTCATCAATGTTGCGCGTCTTGGCTTCCATGCCCAATAATGGCCTTCCTCCACGCGTCGCGTGAATGTGAAAAGCCAGGGTGTCTTTTATGTTTTACCCCCTAGTTGTGCGAATAATCTGCCTATACGGGAGGCAAGAATCCAGATCCAAATCGCCATATTCCTCCCGCAAATACTCATCGGAGCGCTTTCGACCAAGAATCCATTCCATCATGGACCGTCAACGCGGCTCCTCTTCTCGCACTCCCAGCCCTTTGCCAGGAGATTGGAGGAGATGCTCTGTTCCGCACAACGAGCTGGTGAAGCTCTAAGCGGGGGGATATCTCCCTCCGGCCTTTATGGTTCCGGTTCGAGCCGGGCTGGCCACCTACAAAGGTGGGAAGCAAGCGGAGGTTACCCCAAGTCCCAACAAAGGGGAGCAGGTATGCTTCGTCCCCTATCTGATAAGGAGGCTCGGATTTCCTGTACATCCATTCCTCCGCGGGGTCCTGGAGTTCTACGGACTCCAGCTTCATCACCTCACGCCCGCCTCAATCCTGCACATTGCGGGTTACGTAGCTCTTTGCGAGCTATTCTTGGGCGTCGAGCCCCATTTCGTGCTGTGGAAGAGGTTGTTCTGCCTTGTACCCCGCTCTCACGAGGGGTCCATATATCAAGTGGGCGGCGCCGAAATATGGCGTATTACCGGGACCGGATATCCATCCGGAACCCCTAAGAAGGCGTCCGAAGACTGGCCTTCAGGATGGTTTTATATAGAAGACGCTCCGCTGCTGGACCCTGTTCGGATCGGCCTCCTGGAGTTCAGCAATGCTCCTCTGAAGAAACGCCTTAGTTGGCGTCCGCGGAGCCCCCAACTGGAGGAAGACAAGAGCATCCATTATTTGATGGGCCGAATAAGGTTACTGGCCCATTCCGGGTTGACCATGATTGGGGTCATGGCAACATGCATTATGCGGGGGGTGCAGCCACTACAATACAGGGGCCACCTCATGTGGTATTTCAACGGGGAGGACGATGCCACCCGTCATGGCCGTAAAGGTCCGAATTCGGTCGAAGACCTGGTGACGATCCTGTTAGGCCTGTATAAGGGGGAGAAGGAGGATTTCCTTCGGACGAACCCGTTAAATGGGTTCTCCATGAATAATCCCCGGCCTTGGGTAAGCGAACACTCTGCGTGCCCGGCCCATGCTTTTTGAAACTTAAGTTTCTTATATTGTGTTCTTCTTTCGACGCAGGAACTGCGCCGGATCGTGGAGGACATGCTAAGTCCAGCTCCGCAACCCGAGGATCCAGAGAGATCCCGGGATCCGGCCTCTGAAGAGGATCCGAACATGAAGGTGGAGCTAATCGACGGGGTGTTCCACCAGCTCAGCATGGACAATGCCTTAGTCGCCATCACGGCCGACTATCCCGGACTATATCCGGCTTCCCAGGTGATTGCGACCGCAGTCCTGACACCGTCATTCCTTCCTTGCTTATTTCTGACCACCGTATATGATGGCGCTGTGCAGGAGGCGCCCCTAGGGCGAGAAGCCGAGCCCGCGGTGGATGACCAACGAAGGCCAGTCCGGACCAGTAGGCGGAAGAGGAGCGCGGCGCGGAATGAAATGTCGCCGCAAAGGTGTAGCTCACAACTCATTATTTAGAGCAACGTTCCTAGGAAGCGTTTGAGTGCTCATGACTTTTGTAGGGAAAAAAGCCCCCGCCGGACTGCGGGCGTGGAGGTTGCCAATCCAACCTCTACCAGCTAGGCTCCAGCACCTGGTCTGGAGGGGGAGGCGTGCGCAAGGAGCGAGCCCGACGTTCCTCCGACGGAGGATGCGGACAGACTGTCCGCCACCAAGTCTGTGGTGGAGAGTGCCATGAATCACAGGCGCTGCCGGACAGTATTTCGTGACGCGTGCTTCTCCCCCGAGGCGTTGAATGCCTTTAACGTGGGGGACGCACACCTTCGTGCTGCTCAAGATGGTTTTACCAGAGCCACAGAGCAGTATGTAAAAGACATACGGGTAAGAGAATTTAATAGTTGTATATGCCAGTAGCCCCCGAGACTTAAAGTAGTTATATTAACTGATTTAAGGATCATATGAAACGTAGGATCTTACCGAGAAGAATACCCAACTGTCTCAGGAGCTGCAGGAGTGCAAGGCCCAACTTGAGGCCGCACTCTCTGGCGCAGGAGGAAACACAGGGACCTCTCTTGGCAATGCATTATTTTAGAAAGATAAGTAGCGTTTGGCCTTTGCGCAAGTCTAAAAAATGACGTTGCAGGTGCTGCCGGACAAGATCCGGACAGGCAAGAACTTCTGCGCCAACTGAAGGCCGGCGAGAGGGTGTTGCATAAGGTGCAGCATGAAAGGAACAAGCTCCAGGATGCCTGAGGGAGTCCCGGATTAGGGGGTGTCCGGATAGCCGGACTACCATCATCGGCCGAACTATCATCGGCCGGACTATCATCATCATTGACCGGACTCCAAGACTATGAAGATACAAGATTGAAGACTTCGTCCGTGTCCGGATGGGACTTTCCTTGGCGTGGAAGGCAAGCTTGGCGATACGGATACGTAGATCTCCTACTATTGTAACCGACTCAATGTAACCCTATCCCTCTCCGGTGTCTATATAAACCGGATGGCTCTAGTCCGTAGGACACAACAACAACCATTACAATCATACCATAGGCTAGCTTCTAGGGTTTAGCCTCCTTGATCTCGTGGTAGATCCACTCTTGTAAACATCCACAATATCAATATCAATCAAGCAGGACGTAGGGTTTTACCTCCATCAAGAGGGCCCGAACCTGGGTAAAACATCGTGTCCCTTGTCTCCTGTTACCATCCGCCTAGACGCACAGTTCGGGACCCCCTAGCCGAGATCCGCCGGTTTTGACACCGACATTGGTGCTGTCATTGAGAGTTCCTCTGTGTCGTCACTGATAGGCTTGATGGCCTCTTCAATCAACAACGACGCAGTCCTGGGTGAGACTTTTCTCCCCGGACAGACCTTCGTATTCGGCGGCTTCGCACTGCGGGCCAACTCACTTGGCCATCTGGAGCAGATCGAAAGCTACGCCCCTGGCCGTCAGGTCAGGTTTGGAAGCCTAAACTTCACGGCCGATATCCACGGGGACTTGATCTTCGATGGATCTGAGCCACAGCCGAGCGTGCCGCGCTGTCACGATGGGCACGACCTAACTCTGCCGCCGGACAGCACCTTGGAGGCCGCACACCAACCCGCTCCGACCCATAGTCCGGAGCTGATCGCTCAGATCGAGGACGGATGGCTGGACACCGCCTCGGGAGCTGCAACTTCTACGGTGATGGAGCTGAACACTTACCTTGTCCCGCATAAAGCTCATGACTCTGAGGTGCCGGACTCTCTACTGGACTCCGAAACTCCTGCGCCCCTGCCAGTCGAATCCGACTGGGCGTCGATCATGGAATTCACCACTGCGGACATCTTTCAGCACTCACCCTTCGATGATATCTTAAATTCGCTAAAGCATCTCTCGCTATCCGGAGAGCCCTGGCCGAACTACGGCCAGGATGGTTGGGACGCGGCCGACGAAGAAATTCAGAGCCCACCCACCACCCACTTCGTAGCCACCGTCGACGACCTAACCGACGTACTCGACTACGACTCCGAAGACATCGACGGTATGGACGACGACACCGGAGACCATCAAGAACCAGTGCCTACAGGACACTGGAAGACCACCTCGTCATACGACATATATATGGTGGACACCCCAAAAGATGGGGACGGCGAAGAAGCAACGGAGGCCGATTCCTTAAAGAAACAGCCCAAGCATCGACATCAGCGGCGCCGCTCTAAATCCCGCCACAGCAAGAATAGAGATTCCGGCACTGGAGAGAATAACACCCCAGAAAGTGCCGAAGACAACCCCCTCCAGCACGATCCAGCGCAGGAGGAGGCAGAAGCAAGCCCTCATGAGAGGGCGGCAGACGAAGAGGTCGAGGATGATAATTACTTACCTCCCTCTGGAGACGAGGCAAGCCTCGACGACGACAAATTCGTCGTGCCTAAGGATCCCGACGAACAAGAGTGTTTCCGACGCAGGCTAATGGCCACTGCAAACAGCATACAGAAAAAGCAGCAATAGCTTCAAGCTGATCAAGACCTACTAGCCGACAGATGGACCGAGGTCCTCGCAGCCGAAGAGTATGAACTCGAACGCCCCTCCAAAAGTTACCCAAAACGCAAGTTGCTCCCCCGACTAGAGGAGGAAGCATACAAACCTGCATCACCAGCGCACAATACGGCAGACCGACCACCTCGTGGCCGCGACAGAGAGGCGTGCAAGCCCTCCACCAAAACCGTACCCCGGCACCGCTCAAAAAGCATGAAGCCACGGGGGAACGCGCCGGACTTGCGGGATATATTGGAGGACAAGGCAAGACAATCCAGATCTATCTATGGATCACATGGGTGCCCCAAGACCCACGACGAATACCGTCGCGCCGGATACAACTACTCCGGCCGGGCCGAACACACCATACAACACTCTCTCGAGCTACGTCGCGATATTGCTCAATAAAGAGGCGCCGCACACCCACTATGCTTCACTGACGAAGTAATGGATCATCAAATCCCTGAAGGGTTTAAACCCGTTAATATCGAATCCTACGATGGTACAACAGACCCCGCGGTTTGGATTGAGGATTATGTCCTCCATATACATATGGCCTGCGGCGACGATCTTCACGCCATCAAATATCTCCCGCTCAAGCTTAAACCTACAAAGACAACCTTCAAACGCGTCATACCAGGTGTCGAGGCCAGTTGTACAGGCTCAGTTACACTGGAAGTGGTCTTCGGATCCCCGGATAATTTCCGAAGCAAGGAGTTAATCTTCGACATAGTCCCATTCCGCAGTGGTTATCACGCTCTGCTCGGACGAACCGCGTTCGCAAATTCAACACGGTGCCGCATTATGCATACCTTAAGCTCAAGATGCCAGGCCCTCGTGGAGTCATCACGGTCAATGGAAACACGGAACACTCCCTCCGAACGGAGGAACATACAGCGGCTCTCGCGGCAGAAGTACAGAGTAGCTTTTTAAGGAAATTTTCGAGTCCGGCCGTTAAACGACCGGACACGACCAAACGCGCCCGGAGCAACATCAACCAAGACCACCTGGCATGTTCCGAGCACGCGTAGCAATGCGGCCTCAACCCCAGCCCTCGCACAATTGTAAGACAAACTCTCCGCGTACATAATTATGCCCTGGAGATACCATGGGCATAGGGGGAGAGGCACAACCACAACAGACCCAGAGTGCGGTTCGACCACACCAGGGGCTCCCAAGTGTGTCGCTCTTTTTATCTTTTATTTCTCTCTTTTTTATACAGAACCCTGTCTGGCGGCGAACCTGCCGAACTCATGATGCAACAGCCAGGGAGGGACAAAGGCTGCGACGAACACTCAGGTGGTCTCCATTACGAGCATTAAATTTGTTAAATACACCATTCCGCGGCCTACCCCTGGAGGGAGACGCCTTTAATTCGTCCAATGCCTTGCTTTCCGCACTATTTGTATCATTCCGCGCTCATAGCAAATCTTCTCAAATAAAATGCAGCACTTTTTGCCCATAATTGCATTACCTTATATATATATGTTCATTTACGACATGTTGCATCCGTACATTTTGGTACGGCCAAATACACCAGGGGCTTATGTTCCCCGCATTATGGTGTGATAAAGTCCGCACACTTTCACAAGTGCGGCACCCCGAACTTATAGCATTATATGAATCGGCTTCGAAACATGTCTTGGGTCAATAGTTGGGTTTGACCGGCTCCCATGTTTGGCACCTTACGTTCCGTTCTATCGGCTAAGGTAGCACTGGGAGAACCACTTCGATTGCACCCCGGTTGAGCCGGGTTAACGCCTCAGTGGAGAAAGCTAAAACTGACCGTCATGATAAGGCGAAACACTGGTCGCTGTTCGAGAGGTCTTTTGGGGTCCTTAAAGACCTACGCTGCTTCGAGCGAAGTACCGGATAATGTCCGACGAAGGAGTGGATAGCGCCCCAAATTCGGTCTTCCGAATACTAGGGGCTTCGCCGAAATTTAAAATTATAGAATTCTATGGCTAAGTGAGAGTGTTCAAGCACTATAAGTCCGGTTGCCTTGTTCGTTGTGTTGAGCGCCTCCCTAGGTGGACCCAAAAATGGGAACAAGAGTGCTCAAGTTTATCCCGAACACCCCAGCACTCGTGGCATGGGGGCTGAAGCCGACGACTTGCCATCTCTCAGATTTAATAAACGGCCGCACAGAAGGTAATATTTTAAATTAACAAGCGTTGCTTAGCGCATATGAACAAAGTTTTCAGCGCACAGGATAACACATTGCGAATTTACTCAATAATTACATCCCTGGGGAACTCATCCGCAATCTTGCGGGAACCCTTCAGGACAGTCTTATAGTACATCTCGGGCGTACGATATTCCTTGCCCGCTGGTGGCGCGTCAGTGATTAGCTTCTCCGCATCCAGCTTGCCCCAATGCACCTTTGCGCAGGCAAGGGCCCGACGAGCACCTTCAATACAGGCGGAGCGCTTGATAACCTCCACCCAAGGGCACGCATCCACCAACCGTCGCACGAGGTCGAAGTAGCTCCCAGGCATGGCTTCTCCAGGCCACAGCCGGACTATGAGGCCCTTCATGGCCTGCTCGGCCACCTTGTGGAGCTCGACCAGCTGCTTCAGCTGGTCGCTAGGGGGCACCGGATGGCCGGCCTCAGCATACTGAGACCAGAAGACCTTCTCCGTTGAGCTCCCCTCCTCGGCTCGGTAGAATGCGGCGGCATCAGACACACTGCGAGGCAGATCTGCAAACGCCCCTGGAGAGCTCCGAATTCGGGTAAGTAACACGTAATTTACATTCACATGCTTGCTCTGCATGAAAAATGCCTTACCCGCCGCTATCTTCCTCACCAACTCAATCTCCTGAAGGGACTTATGGGCATCGGCCTTGGCAGTTTTGGCACTTTCGAGAGCCAAGGCAAGCTCGGACTCTCGAGTCTTTGAGTCACGCTCCAAAATCTCATGCTTTTCCATGAGAGCCTGGAGCTCTTGCCGAACCACCGCCACCCGCGCCTCCTGCTTTTCTCGCTCTGCCCATTCCGTGGCCGCATTGCGTTCGGCCGCGGACACGGCCTCCTTCAGGGTCGCCACCTCGTTCGTGGCCCCTGCAGTACCCATGTTATCCTTGTTATTTTTTTGCTGCAACCTAAATCCTTTTCTGTAAGGTACAAGTTCAAAGAGGTGTTACTCACCTTCTTTGTCCTGGAGCTGCTTCTTGGCGCGGCCGAGCTCTTGCTCGGACCGCTCGAGCTCCTGCTTCAAAGCACCGACCTCCGTAGTCAGTGCGGCAGAGGTCAGCAGCGCAGCCTGCAACCCATATTGACATGATTTTTTAGCAACCCTGCATATATCTTCTTTTTTTTCAGATCCTCGGTCCGGCTTTTCTTTCCGAACAACGAACCGAGCATCAGGGGCTACTGTCTATGCGGTATTACATTGCATATTTTTAACTTCTTACCTCAAAGCCTGATAGAAGGCTATTGCAGGCTTCGGTCAGCCCGCTCTTGGCAAGCTGTACCTTTTGAATCACCGCACTCATAATAGTGCGGTGTTCTTCCTCGATGGAAGCGCTCTACGGCGCCTCCAACAAATTGTCCGGCGCCTCCGGTTGGACGGAAGCTGCCGGCGTCACGGTCTTGCCCTTCGTGTGAAGGGGCCGCCGGCCGGACTCCGGAACCACGTCGTGTCGAAGAGCCCGCTCAGCGCCTTGTGCTGTTCCGGATTGAACTGCCACAGATTGAATGCCCGCTCCTGGCATGGGAGAATCCGGCGGATGAGCATGACTTGGACCATGTTAACCAACCTAAGCTTCTTCACCAGCTTCTAGATACAGGCTTGGAGTCCCGTTAGCTCCTCCGAACTTCCCCACAGCAAGCCCTTCTCTTTCCAGGAAGTGAGCTGCGTGGGGATACCAGATCTGAACTCGGGGGCCGCTGCCCACGTAGGGTCGCGCGGCTCGGTGATATAGAACCACCCCGATTGCCACCCCTTGATGGATTCCACGAAGGCCCCTTCGAACCAAAGGACATTGGGCATCTTGCCCAACATGGCGCCTCCGCACTCCGCTTGAGTGCCCTTCACTACCTTCGGCTTGACATTGAAGGTCTTGAGCCACAAGCCAAAGTGGGGCTGGATGCAGAGGAAGGCCTCGCACACGACGGTAAACACCGAGATGTTGAGGATGAAGTTCGGCGCCAGATCATGGAAATCCAGGCCATAGTAGAACATGAGCCCCCGGACAAAGGGGTGAAGTGGAAAGCCCAGTCCGCGGAGGAAGTGGGGAAGAAAAACGACCCTCTCATGGGGCCTGGGGGTGGGGATGAGCTGCCCCTCGTTGGGTAGCCGGTGCACAATGTCGCCGGACAGGTAGCCGGCGCTGCGCAGTCTTTCGATGTGCTCCTCAGTAACGGAGGAGGTCATCCACTTGCCTCCCGCTCCAGACATGACTGGGGAAGGTTGAGATGAGATGTGTGGGCTTGGGCGCTGGAGCTCGAGTGCCCGGAAATGGATAAGCAAAGGAGGAAGAAGGCATAGGTGAAAAGGTGAATCCTTATCCCTTATATGGGCGGGCGAAGTCTACACGTCCCCCACCAGCCTGGTAAAACTCGCTTATCCCCCAAGCGTCACCATCAATGGCGCGATTGGGTTACCCACGTCCGTATTGATGAGAATCCCGGATTAAGGGGGAACACGATCTCTGCTTCGACAAGACGTGCCAAGGAAGCCGCTTCGCTAAATGCGCTGAGGTGGTAGAGTAAAAAACGATTCAAGTAATGGCTTGGTAGTGGCGTGACGTCATGCCGCAAAAAATGTCAGCAGATTGAACTTGTGTATATATTATTCTCTCTACGGTGGAATGTGGAATTTATTTTGTAGAGCCGGACACTATCCTGGTGTTCACAATCTTCTATCATTCGGAGGAGGAACCCGCCTTGCAATGCCAAGCAATATACGTGCCGGACTTATCGTCATTGAAGCCTGGTTTAGGGGCTACTGAGGGAGTCCCGGATTAGGGGGTGTCCGGATAGCCGGACTACCATCATCGGCCGAACTATCATCGGCCGGACTATCATCATCGACCGGACTCCAAGACTATGAAGATACAAGATTGAAGACTTCGTCCCGTGTCCGGATGGGACTTTCCTTGGCATGGAAGGCAAGCTTGGCGATACGGATACGTAGATCTCCTACTATTGTAACCGACTCTATGTAACCCTAGCCCTCTCCGGTGTCTATATAAACCGGATGGCTCTAGTCCGTAGGACACAACAACAACCATTATAATCATACCATAGGCTAGCTTCTAGGGTTTAGCCTCCTTGATCTCGTGGTAGATCCACTCTTGTAAACATCCACAATATCAATATCAATCAAGCAGGACATAGGGTTTTACCTCCATCAAGAGGGCCCGAACCTGGGTAAAACATCGTGTCCCTTGTCTCCTGTTACCATCCGCCTAGACGCACAGTTCGGGACCCCCTACCCGAGATCCGCCGGTTTTGACACCGACAATGCCCATGCCCAGCTTGGAGAAGAGCTGAAAGGCGTTCGGGCCGAGCTGTCGGGCTCCGTTAAGGAGAATCAGCGGCTTCGTCGCGGCATCTATAGTAAGTGCTTGAGCGAACTCCTTTGAAAAGAAGAGTTCGGCAAGGAAGTCGATTTGACAGAATATGTCTGCAGGTATGCTCACAGGTCACCCTGCGGAGGAGATGCCCGTATCAACGGGTGATCAACTTCCCGAATTGTTGCAACTGATCAAACGAGTTCGGCAGGCAATGAGCAGCGTCATCCAGGCTTTATGGCCAGCCTTCTCCTTACCCGAGGGTCTTGGGGAGCTTGCGGAGAAGCTTCAGGGAGTGCGGCAGCGCTTCCATTTATGGAAGATTTCGGCCTGCCGCCAAGGTGCCAGGGAGGCCTGGGCCATGGTAAAGACACGGTACAAGAAGGCGGATCCCAACCACATGGCCGAAGTCGGACCTGTGGGGCCCGATGGGAAGGAGATCCCTGTGAGTTTAGTATACGGCCAAGTAGAGTTGGCCGCTAAATTTTCCCAACAGGACTGTAAATTAGACAACCTGTTAGACGGGATTGAGGAAGAATACAATCAGTCGAATTGACAATGTATTATAAAATGACATATAAAATGCCTTCTAGCCGGATTGTAGATTGTTTGTCTTTGCCGACCTTTTCGCTTCGACCTCAGGACCCTAGAGTCCAGAGTGTGTCCGAATACCTTCTCGGTTATGAAACAACCGGGGTATGCATGGAGACCAGGCGTAGGGGTCATTAGTGCTTTATCAGACAAGTGCCCAACTAGTTATGTTATATTACATGGGTAGTAAGAAACATCTTCCAGGGAGAATAGTTCCGTTAAGGGTTCCTTTCCTCTGGGGGTGGCATGCCCTAAAGTGCATGTCCGGGCTGCGAAAAAAGCAGAAAAACATGTGGGGGCAGATAAATAAGTGGATAAAAAACCATCTTTTAAGTCACCGACCAAATGTTCCCTTAAGAACGCTAGCTTTCGGCTTCACCTAGTCTGAGGTACACATCCGGCTGACCCGGCAGTAACAATCGCAGAGGTGCTCCCTTTACCTCCTAGCCGAACAATCGGGAACGTATGGGTAAGCACAGGAGCCAGGCAACCCAGCTTGGCCAAAACTTAACTCATATCGATGCATATAATGGTGAATAAAAGGTACATGTGGAGGCTTGACACATGTGCTGGGCATGAAGCCCTTATAATTAAGCTTCTGGTAAAGAAGCCCCCAGGTATAATGAGTGCGGATAGCACATCAATTGCGCGTGAACAATGCGCAAGTAGGCCTTTTAAGGCTTTGATGAATAGGGTTGAGAAGAAAAAGATAAACAAAAGGCAGCTGAAGTAAAAAAAAATTGGACGGGAGGAAAGGGACGAATTCTTAGTCCGGCGCTAGGCATAGAATCTTCGGAGGCGGGCTGCGTTCCTTGGGTTAGGCTCGAGTCGGTTATCCGACGTATTTCATAGACGGTACGCTCCGCCGGTCAAGACTGTATCGATGATGAAGGGGCCTTCCCATTTGGGCCTGAGCTTGTCCTTTTGTATCTTGGCCCGTACTTCTCTGCTTTGGTATCTTCGAGCCTGCTGCTGATAAAATGCGGAACGAGCCTTGGCGACGTCGCGTTCTTCCTCCAATGCGTCCAAGCTGTCCTGCCGATCCAACTCGGCTTCTCTTTCTTCGTACATGCGCACTCGAGGTGAGTCATGAATTATGTCGCAGGGCAAAACTGCTTCTGCGCCGTATACCATAAAAAATGGTGTGAATCCGGTAGTACGGTTAGGCGTTGTCCGCAGCCCCCAGAGTACGGAGTCGGGCTCCTCTACCCAGTGCGTGTCAGATTTCGTAAGGGACCGCACTAGTCTGGGTTTGATGCCGCTCATTATTAGACCATTTGCTCGTTCCACTTGACTGTTGGTTTGAGGATGATAGACTGAAGCATAATCGAGCTTGATGCCCCTATTTTTGCACCATGATTTAACCTCATCGGCCATGAAGTTCTTGCCGTTATCGGTAATGATGCTATGGGGGACACCATAACAGTGTACTACCCCAGATATAAAGTCTATCACTGGTCCGGACTCTGCCGTTTTAACTGGCTTGGCCTCTATCCATTTGGTGAATTTATCCACCATGACCAATAGGTACCTTTGCTTGTGGGTTCCCCCTTTAAGTGGTCCAACCATGTCAAGCCCCCAGACCACGAACGGCCAGGTAATGGGTATAGTTTTGAGGGCGGTGGGTGGCATGTGGCTCTGATTAGCAAAGAGCTGACAACCGACGCATCTTCGGACTAAGTCCTGAGCATCTGCCCGGGCCGTCGGCCAATAAAATCCTGTACGGAATGCCTTTCCTACAAGGGCCCGGGCTGCGGCGTGGTGTCCGCCTAGTCCGGCGTGAATTTCAGCCAGAAGGTCTCGCCCTTCCTCTTCGGAGATACACCTTTGAAGGACTCCGGTTGTGCTTTTCTTATAGAGTTCTCCCTCATGGACCTTGTAGGCTTTAGATCGCCGGACTACGCAGCGGGCCTCATTATGGTCTTCGGGGAGTTCCTGCCTAAGCAAGTAGGCTAGGAACGGCTCTGTCCATGGGGCGATTACTGCCATTATGTCATGAGCTGAAGGTGTTGTTTCGTCGGCTGGATCGCCGGTTATGTCAGATTGTTCTGCGGCTGCCTTCGGTTTGTTATTTCCGGACTCCTCTTCCCATAGTACGGATGGCTTGAACAGCCGTTCCAGGAAGATATTTCGAGGGACAGCGTCACGTTTTGTGCCGATGCGTGCCAATACGTCGGCCGCTTGGTTATTATCTCTGGCTACGTGGTGGAATTCAAGTCCTTCGAACCGAGCTGACATTTTAAGGACGGCGTTGCTATAGGCTGCCATTTTTGGATCCTTGGCGTCAAAATCTCCATTTACTTGGGATATTGCGAGGTTTGAGTCCTCGCGCACCTCTAGGCGTTGGATAACCCATGGAGATTGCCATCCGGAGGCCATGTAAGAGGGCCTCGTATTTGGCTGCGTTGTTGGAGTCCGTGTACATTATCTGGAGTACGTATTGGACTCTGTCCCCGGTTGGGGACGTTAGTACGATGCCAGCCCCCAATCCGGCCAACATTTTGGAGCCGTCGAAATGCATAATCCAATTGGAGTATGCGCCGTACTCTTTAGGGAGTTCGGCTTCAGTCCACTCAGCGACAAAGTCAGCCAAAACTTGCGACTTTATTTCTCACCGGGGTTTGTAAGTTATGTCGAATGGTAAGAGCTCAATGGCCCATTTTGCAATCCTGCCCGTTGCGTCGCGGTTATTTATAATGTCATTTAGGGGTATGTCGGGGAGGCTGATCCATGAACACCTATGGGGACCGGTGGACCGGGCCCCTTCGGTTCGGCGGGAGGCGGAGATCGAGTGAAGAGCGGATCGAGGCGACGCACACGAGCGGTTTACCCAGCTTCAGAGCTCTCCGGAGAGATAATACTCCTACTGCTGCATGTCTGAGTGTATTGAGTTCTTGCTCGGGAGCGTTGAGTGCTATAGTACACACTGGCTGCTAACGAGACCGAGCGTGAGTGTTTTTCCGTCCCCCCTCTCTCTACGTTGCGCATGGGCCTCCTTTTAGATGCTAAAGGTGTCACCGACAGGTGGCAACGTAGACAAGGGTAAAAATGGAAAAGGGATTGTGGTTGGTACAGCTACCTGTACAGTGTATCCTACCTAATCCTGACGGCAGGGGACAAAGGCATTAAATGCCCATCTACGTCGCCCAAATAGTGCAAAAAGGGACCGTCAGGGATGCCACCGCTCACCACGATGGCAATCTTGTCAGGGCCGCTTGTCACCGCGGACCGCTGGCTGCACAGCCTCTTGCCACGCGCGCCTGGAAAGGCCCCAGGGCGACATGTTGATGGATGTGCTGGAGCGCGGGTACAGGGTGGTAGCTTTGCCGCGGCAACCGCCTTGTCGCGGTCGTTGTCTTGTCGCGTCCGGAAGCTTGTCGCTCATCGAGCCTCGCCGGGACGCGTGGTGCGTCGCGGCAAGTTCCTTGAGATGCCTTGGTTGGCCTTCCCGGCAAGCTCCTCTTGCCGGGGCCTTGTCTCCTTGGCTTGAATACTTTGTTCTTGAATGGCTCCACAGGAACCACGGAGGACCTTGGCGGTCACCCGGCAAGCCTTGCCGCGGGGTGCTGCAACTGCCCGTGCACAAGTTCGGGATACTAGGGTACCCCTACTCTAGTACACCGACAGGAGCCCCCGGGCCTGGGCCACACACGATGCCGAGCGCTGTTGGGCCAGGCCCAAAATAGGGCACGGGCACGCGCGGCCTGGGCTACGCCGTATCTCACTCTGTATCCACCGCGCCCTCCCGAACGGCACGCGTCGAATGCGGCATCGTGGGAGAGATCGTGGGTGGTTTCTTTATTTGGAAAGACGGAGCGTACGCCCCTCCCTCTTTATAAGCAGGGGAAACAGGGGCAGTTCACCCATCTCGCCGGTTGCTACTTCAATCTCAGAAATCTCCGCCGCTCCCCCCCTTCTTCCCAAAGCTGGGAGAGAGCAGCGCTCCACCCCCCATCGCCACCAGCATCACCAACACCGTCGATCTCCCCCACCACCTCCGCCATGGCTCCGAAAGCCGACAAGGGGAAGGTCGTGAAGCCGGCCGAGGCGCAGCGGCTCACGGCACTGCGGAAGGAGCGGGCAATCTTCCCCCCTTAGCTTGTCGCGAAGGAGCTGAGGGAGTACTACTACCTCTTCTGGTCGACAGAGACGCGAGCGCATCCGCGCACGAAGGTACTCCCAGCTGCCGCTTAGGAACTGGCTCCGAATGGATACCCTTTCTTCGCGTTGTTCTTCTACTGTGGGCTCTTCCCGCCCTTCTCTGAATTTTTCTGCGATATCATAAACACCTACGGGTTCCGCCTCCTTGACTTCACCCCCAATGCTGTTCTGACCATGGCAGTTTTCGCACATCTTTGCGAAAACTTTGTCGGAGTCTATCCAAACGTAGCTCTTTTCCGCCACTTCTTTATGCCCCGAGTTGAGAGAGGGGAGCCCTTATCCGGCGGAATCGCCTGGATCTCGAGAGTCGGGAAGAAGGTAGCTTATCTGGAGGGAGAGCTCCGCAGCAAGTGGGAGGAATGGAGAGCAGACTGGTGCTGGATCGTCGAGGAGAACCCGCAGCCCATTACCGCCCAGCGCCAAGCCCCAATAGCGCGCGGCAACGATTGGAGCAACGTGGCCCCGGAAGACGATAGGCTGAGGATTGCAGTCACCCGGATCCTGCGCCTCAGGTTTTCCGGGCTCACCGTAGGCGCCGTTGGCATAGATTTTCTTCGCCGCCGCATCGCCCTCCTGCAGGAGAGGAGGAGACCCGCCTGGGACTTCCAAAATGCAGTGGATATCATGAGGCTGCGCCCAGGCCTCAACTTCAACTTCACTGTCTTGGAACTGGACGAGATGATCCTGGAATTGTTCAAGCGCGATCCTCAACATCCTGAAGCGTTCATGTTGCCGGGGGGTGTCATTCCGCTGTGCAACAACTCCTCGCTCGACCGCATCCGTGCAATGATGCCGCTATGCGATTCGCATGGAATCATTCCAACTTGGCAAGAGCCTGCAGACGACGTCATGCAGGAGTTCTTTGACAGCTTGGTAGAAGTGGCGGTCCGCCCTGATGAACAGAAGAGCCTCACTCGCGAGACCACCGAAGCGGAGATGCAGCGCATCGCCACTAGGCTGGAAGAGGCGGCAGCAGCTGCTGCCGCGGGCGAGTTCGGATTCACCGTGGAGGAGGCAGAGGCAGCAGAGGCGGCAAGCCTTGTCGAGCGAGAAGAGTTTGCCGGCGAGGAAGAGCTTGTCGGGCCTGAAGCCGAGTCGAGCGAGCCCGCCGAGGGTGCGAGCGACTCGTTGAAGATCGGCTCCTCCTCCTCCCTACCTTCAGCTAGCTTGCCGCAAGCGGAGCCCCCAGTTCCACCAAGAAGGCGTCTCCGCAGGGCCGGGGAAGTAGTGGGGCGGCAGACAAGTCAACAGCCGCCGTGCCATGCGACACGCTCTACCGCGGCAAGCAATGTTGCCGCGGGAGCACCTCACGCCGCTGCGGTAACTGGAGCGGGGTCTTCCCGGTCCACCGCCACTGCTCCTGCCAAGCGGACAAGGGAACCTACTCCTCCGCCTCGTTGCACCGGAGGCGAGCCGGACTTCGATCTCTCTGCGCTCAGCTCCGACGAGGAAGAAGAAGAGTAAGATTTTTTTTGCGGTACTTGTAGTTCTTCAATTTTGTTGCTTTGTCTTGTATCTGATTTGCTTCACTTCTGAACCCATTCCTTTTCAGGACGCTGGCCCAGAGAGTGGCGAAGAGAGCCAAGGTCCCGGTGATTGCCATCGAGGACGAACCCACCGCGACAGCAGGGGACATGTCTGAAACCACCTTGCCGGACCCGGCAACCATTCCTCAAAGCAGCCCCCAGTGCAGCCCCCAACGTAAGTATATGGTTTACTTCCTGCAGTCAGGTGCGCATGGGTGCTCTTTCTTTGCTGACATCTGACTGTTGGTTTGTGTAGGAGTAGAGCAGCTCCACCAGGAGTGCCCAGAAGCCGCTCCCGAAATGTCATCTGCTTCAACTACACCGCCAAGGGAGGATTCCCCGGCAAGGGAGAATTCTCCGGCAAGGGACAATTCTCCGGCAAGGGACGGCACCAGCGACCCTCCCGTGGTTGAGACCACGACTGCAGGTCACAGTACAGGTAACCCTCTTGCCTGAAAACTTCCCTTGGGTTCTTCTTCTTCTGATTTTCTTTTTGGATATTTGCTTGATTCTTCTCCTTTTTCCGTTCGTCCGATCCATCTGCCACGGAGCCGGTGGAAACCGAGGTCGCTGGCGAGGAGAACGCGCGCAGCAATACCGATGACGCCGTTGCCACCGAAGGCGAAGCCGGCGCTGATGATCCCGCCGGCGAAGAGGCCGCCAAGGCTGCCGCCGCAGAAGCTGGCGAGGGATCCGGCGATCCCACTGACGGCCCCGAGGCTGCAGGAGCGCCAGGTGCTACGCCGACCGCCGATCCCTCCGCCGCTGCTGCAGCGCCAGGCTCCGACGAGCCCCAGCCCGGCGCCTATTTGAAGGCCGGCGACGGCATCTTCATCAAGCTCCCCTGGGCGTCAAGCTCCAGGGCGCCGGTTGAAGGAGAGATGTTGGATGGAGAAGTGCTTGCCTCTGCTGGGCTAACGCTGGTTGACGCGCCAAGTAGCAGCAGCGACAAGCCTGAGGAGGAGCGGCTGCTGCGGAAGCTGTTGTCGCTCTACCGCGCCCGCCAGGCCAAGCTGGTATCCCGGGAAGCGCTTGTCACGAAGGCGGGAGTGGATTTCGAGAAGCGCGCAGAAGAGCTCCGGGGCTTCAGGCAAGAAACTCTCCGGGCCCTGGCAGAGGAGCGGGAGCAAGTCGCCGAGGAGCGGAAAGCCTTCCTCCTCAAGAAGGCTAAAGTTGAAGAGCAACAGCGGCTTGCCGCCGAGAAGCTATCTGCGCAGGAAGGCGAGTTGGCGCAGCGCAAGGTCAACCTTGACAGCCACAAGGAGGAGCCTGCCGCGCGCGAGCAAACATTTGGCGGGGCTCTCAAGGAAGCAAAGGATGCTGCCGCAGCTGCCGAGGCCGCCAAGAAGGAGCTGGAGACGAAGATGGCGCAGCTGGAGGCCGATCTCAAGGCGAGCGGCGAGGAGCTTGCCGCGCTCAAGCGTGAGCGCGAGAAGGACGACGCCGCTCATGGCGAGCTGCAAGGTCGTCTCGCTGAAAGGAGCAAAGAGCTTAGCGCCGCCAAGGACTCCAATGTGGATCTTGAGTTGAAGCTGGCTACTTTGACTCAGACGCTGGACGGCGCCAGGGAGCGGGAGGTGGCCTTGTCGGAGAAGATCAAGGCCGACGAGGCGCTGCTGACGAGTGCTGCCGCCGCCCATAACGCATTTAGGGAAAATGTGGAGCACTGGACCGAGGGTCTCGTGGATGCTGCCGTAGCCATTGACGGGGAGCTGACGCACCTGGGGATGGAGGATCTCGGGTATTCCTCCGACGAGCACCTCCAACCCAGCGCCAAGTTCAGCTTGTTCTTCAAAGGCGTGGCGACGGCCCTCTAGCGACTCTGGGAGAAGATCCCAAAGCAGCTGGCCAACGAGTCGCGCAAGATCTGCGCAGGGGCTCTTCGGAAGATGTTGGTGAAGGTGGCCTTCCGCCACCCAGGCCTCAACCTCACCAACGTCCTCAGGACCTTGCCGCCGGATGCCGATCTGGAAGCGCTCAAGACCCTTGTCGCACCCATTGTGGACAAGGTGAGTGGGATCAACAGGGTTGAGGGCGATCGCGTAGATTAGACCGCCCGTTTTCTCTTTTTCTTGCCGCTGCTCGTCATGTTATGAGAACAATCTATTAGAGCTGCGACAAGCTATCTTGTAAGATGACTCTATTTTGAGTAGCGATTGCTATGTTATTTCCTTTACTTGATTCCTTCCTTTGTATGTTTTTGCCCTACGCTTTTAGGGAACTTGTCGGCGCAGGCACCTTAGCCGCGAGCGCTGAGTGCAGAACGTCAGTAGCCTGCTGGCGGTGCTGCTACCGACAAGAAACCTTGTCACAACTAGTCGCAGCTCACTTAAGTTGTGAGCGGACTCGAAACAAAGTAAGGGCGCAACTAGCTACGAGTTGGTTCCTCCGCGCACAGGTTTTCCATACAAAGCACGGTCGTTCGTGGAAGATAACTTAAAAATTAAAAACTGATTGCTCAAACTTTGGTAACTTAGCTTTTCTGTCGTTTGCTTTCCGGTAAGGCGAAACTTCCTTGAACGACGCCTGGTCCACACCATTATCTTCTCCTTTCCCCCCAACAAACTTGTGGGCGAGGGAACCTTCCCTCCTTTGAGAAAGAGAAAGAAGAGAAAATAAAGATATGGAGCCTTACGGCTCGTTATTGCTTACCGGGGGTAGTTGCTGCACAAAGTGTCAGATAATGCATGCAAAGAAAAGTAGAAAGCATGAAATTGACAAGATGTGCGGAGCTCATGAGCTTTACTTATGCACGGGGTCTGCGCCCGGCTTTGTACAAAGGATTACATGCAACATCGGCAAGACTTGTACAAAAGGTGGTTGCCGGAACAGGTTCCGGCAACCGCGCCTTACGGGTAAAACCTACGAAGATGCTCAATGTTCCAGGAGTTGCTCACCGGATTGCCATCTTCAGTCTCAAGGCGGACAGCGCTAGGCCTAGTGACTCGTTTCACCCGGTAAGGGCCTTCCCACTTCGGCGTCAACTTGTTAGAATTCTTGGCGGACTGAACGCGCCGAAGAACAAGGTCGCCTTCCTCGAGACTTCTGGCATTAACTTTGCGGCTATGGTAGCGGCGCAAAGCTTGCTGGTATCGAGCAGCTCGTACAGCAGCCTGAAGACGGTCCTCCTCAAGGAGCAGCGCGTCATCTTGTCGCAGCTGCTCTTGCTCAAGCTCATCATAAGCGAGCACTCGAGGTGACCCGTATACGAGTTCCGTGGGGAGAACTGCCTCTGCTCCATAGACTAGAGCGAAAGGTGTCTGGCCAATGGCTCGACTTGGCGTCGTCCTGACCAACCAAAGAACCACCGGCAGCTCCTCAATCCAGTTTTTTCCGCACTTGCGTAGCCTGTCGAAAGTCCTGGTCTTGAGCCCGCGCAGCACTTCAGCATTCGCCCTCTCCGCTTGACCGTTGCTTCTCGGATGAGCAACAGAAGCGAAGCAGACCTTGGCACCAAGATCTTGGACGTACTGCATGAAGGTGCGGCTCGTGAATTGCGTGCCGTTGTCGGTGATGATCCTATTAGGGATCCCGAAGCGGCAAACAATCGACCTGAAGAACTTGACTACTGACTGTGCTGTCACCTTCCTCACTGCTTCCACTTCCGGCCATTTTGTGAACTTGTCGATTGCAACGTACAAGTACTCAAAGCCCCCGACAGCTCGGGGAAGGGGCCGAGGATGTCGAGCCCCCAGACCGAAAATGGTCAGGATAAAGGGATCGTCTGGAGAGCTTGAGCTGGCTGGTGTATCTGCTTGGAATGGAACTGGCACGCTTCACACTTGGTTACTTGTGCAGCTGCATCCTGGAGGGCTGTCGGCCAAAAGAAACCTTGCCGGAACGCTTTGCCGGCAAGTGCTCTTGCGCCAATGTGGTGACCACATATGCCTCCATGTATCTCTGCCAATAGCTTTTGTCCGTCTTCCCGGTGAATACACTTCAATTTCACGCCGTTGAGTCTTCTTCTGTACAGTGTGTTGTCAACAAACTGGTACATACTTGACTGCAGGGCTACTTTTTCCGCTTTTTCTTGCTCTTCGGGAAGTTCTCCTGTCTGAAGGAAACGGATAATCCGCTGTGCCCATGCTGGAGCTTGCGGCTCGACAACAAGGATTAAAGGCATATCTGCTGCTGCGGGAACATCCGCTTCTTCGGCGAGAACCTGCAGCTCAGCCGGAGCTTGACGTTCCCCGGCAAGCTTGCCGGAGCAAGACTTGTCGGGAGAGTCTGCTTCACCGAAACAAACCCTAAGGCTTGCCGGAGCAGACTGTTCCTCAGCACCCTTGGTGTTGATCTTGCGGACCTTCTTGGCGGCGGCTTCGGGGAGCTCTGCCGGAAAATAGTCACCAGAAATTAACTTCCTCTTCTTGCTCTGCACAGTTGATGGCGTTACAGATGGTTGAGTCAGTGTGAGCACAAAGATCCCTGGTTCCACAAGTAACTTAAGTGCGGCGCACTTTGATAGGCCATCGGCAATGTCGTTCTGAGCTCTTGGAACATGTTCCATCTGTAGGCCGTCAAAGTGCTCTTCTAGCTTTCTCACTTCATCAACGTAAGCTTCCATCAACGGACTCTGATAATTCTTGTTCACTTGGCGGACGACAAGCTGTGAGTCACCCCTGACAATGAGCTTCTTGATCCCAAGGTCTGCTGCGATCCTGAGACCGGCAAGCAAACCCTCATACTCTGCGGTATTGTTCGTTGCTTGCTCCTTGGGAAAGTGCATCTGGACTACGTACGTGAGGTGCTCTCCGGTGGGTGCAACAAGTAGCACGCCCGCACCGGCGCCTTGCAGCGGAAAGGCACCATCAAAGTACATCAGCCACTCTTTGCTTGCTTCCTTGACGGGGATGCTCGTTTCAGGAATTTCTTCATCTTGTGTTGGCGTCCATTCTGCTATGAACTCCGCCAATGCTCTGCTTTGGATAGTTGAAGTGCTCTCAAACTTGAGGCCAAAGCTTGACAGTTCCAGTGCCCACTCGACAATCCTGCTTGTTGCTTCTGGATTTTGCAGTATCCTCTTCAGCGGAAAACGAGTGACGACTATGATCTCATGTGCTTGGAAGTAATGGCACAGCTTTCTCGAGGCCATGAGAAGGCCGAAAAGCAATTTCTGCACACCAGAGTACCTTGACCTAGCCCCCTGCAGAAGGGAACTGACAAAGTAAACTGGGCGCTGCACCATTCTTTTCTGCATCTTCTCATGCGACTGCGCAGATCCATCTTTGTCAGGACCAGAGCTTGCCGGTGAAGTCCTCTGCTTGTCGCTGGATGCATATGCCGTGGTTGCTGGCTCATCATCCGCCTCCCTCTCCGCTACTAACGCAGCACTAACCACTTGATTGGTTGCCTCTATATATAGCAGCAACTTCTCTTGTGGCTTAGGTGCGACAAGTGTTGGAGTGGAGGACAGGTATCTCTTTAAGTCCTGCAGTGCAGCCTCCGCTTCCGGAGTCCATTTCATTGGACCTGACTTTTTCAAAATTTTGAAAAATGGCAGGGCGCGCTCAGCAGACCTAGAGATAAACCTGCTGAGAGCAGCTATGCAACCGGCAAGTCTTCGTACATCCTTGACGCGGTTTGGTGCTTCAATCTGCTCAATGGCCTTGATCTTGTCGAGATTGGCCTCAATTCCCCGCTGAGACATGAAGAACCCGAGAATCTTGCCGGAGGGGACTCCAAACACGCACTTCTTGGGGTTAAGATTGAGGTTGATCTTGAGCAGATTTGCAAAGGTTTCGTCTAAATCTTGAATCAGAGTCGCCTTGTCCTTGCTCTTGACCACTATGTCATCCATGTAGGCTTCCACGTTTCTGTGCATTTGCGGCACAAAAGCGTGATGGACTACCCTTGCAAATGTTGAACCAGCATTCTTTAAACCGAAAGGCATCCGTACAAAACAGTATGTGCCACATGGGGTGATGAATGCGGTCTTCTCCTCATCCTCTTCTGCCATGAAGATCTGATGGTATCCTGAGTATGCATCAAGAAATGAAAGCAAGTCACATTCGGCCGTGGAGTCAACAATCTGGTCGATGCACGGAAAGGGAAATGGGTCTTTGGGACAAGCTTTATTGACATCGGTAAAGTCGATACAAAGTCTCCATTTCCCGTTTGCCTTGCGCACCACTACAGGGTTGGCCAACCACGTAGGATGGAGCACTCCTCTGACAAGGCCTGCTGCTTCCAATTTCTTGATTTCTTCTGTGATGAATTCTTGGCGCTCCACTGCCTGCTTCCTAACTTTCTGCTTGACGGGCCGCGCATGAGGACAGACGGCAAGATGGTGCTCGATTACTTTCCTGGGAACACCGGGGATGTCAGACGGTTGCCACGCAAATACGTCGACGTTCGCCCGCAGGAAAGCAACGAGCGCGCTTTCCTATTTAGGGTCGAGAGTGGCACTGATGGTGAAGGTACCACCTGTGCCATACTCCTTGGCGGACACCTTCTTGGTCTCTGGTGGAGCTGCCATTGTCTTCTTACACTTGCCGGTGGAGCTCGATGGTGCGTCCTCGACGGTAGCGCAGCACTCCGAAGAGGTGCGCTTGCCGGAGTAGGCATCAGAACTCTTGCCGGACTTGGTCTTCTTCTTCGCCCCGGAAGCTTCAACGGCAAGTGAGTTGCGATCTGTTACGGCTGCTGCTTCCCGGTAGATCTTGTCGGCGCAGATAAGGGCATCCTTCTTGTCGCCAGGGACAGAGATGACACTTATCGGGCCTGGCATCTTCAGTATGTTGTATGCATAATGAGAGGCTGCCATGAATTTGGCGAGTGCTGGACGGCCGAGTATCCCATTGTACGGCAATGGAAAGTCAGCAATGTCAAAAGTGACCCTCTCAGTCCTGAAGTTCAACTCGCTGCCAAATGTCACCAGCAACGTGATTTTTCCCTTCGGCTTGCTCCTTCCCGGATTGATTCCTTGGAATGTGCCTGTCTCTTCGAGCTCGCCATCAGGGATCTGGAGTTTCTAGAGTAACACGGAGGAGATCAGGTTCAAGCCGGTCCCGCCGTCAACTAGCATCTTGGTGACCTTGAGGTTGCGGATAGTTGGTGAAACCAACATCGGCAAGCACCCGACCGCAGTTATGCGATCAGGGTGGTCCTCAATATCAAAGATGATAGGCGTGCTGGACCATTTCAGAGGCTTGCGTGACTCGACGGGTGGTTCTACCGCATTGACTTCCCGCACCCACTGCTTGAGCTGGCGGTGTGAAGTATGCAGAGAAGCACCGCCGTCAACGCATAGGACCTCTGTGGCTTTCTGGAACTCCTGCTCATCGGTCTCGTCATCATCCATATCTTCATCATCGCCGTCATCTTCATCCTTGTCGCGGCCACGGGGAGGTCTATCTCCTTGCCGTTGCTTGGCCTTGCCGCGGCGTCCTCATCGGTCGGGGCATTACTTGCCGGCTCCTCCAGCACCTTCCTGGGCCTTTTCCTTGTCGCGTCGCTCGTATTCAGCCTTTTGCTGCTCAACAAGCTGCTCGACCTTCTTGCAGCTCTGGAGGTCATGGCCCTTGGTGCGGTGGATCTTGCAGTACTGCTTGTTGGTGCCGTCCTGCTTGTCGGCGACTGCCACAGCCTGGTAGTTGGTGCCTGCGGCAATCCCCTCGCCGGAGCTTCCAGTCTTGGCTTTCTTGGCGCCACCTCCATTGCCGGACTACTCAACGACTAGCACATCTTTGCCTTTCTTCTTCCTGTTGTTCCGCCGCCGGTTTTTCTTTGCCGGGGCAACCTCCTCACTATCAGATCCTCCTGCTTCTGTATTCTCTCCGGGGAGTTTCCTCCCTTCCTCAGCACGTGCACACTTGTCGGCCAGGGCATATAGCTCACTGACGTCTCTGATCTTGCACATCTCCATCTCCTCCCGCATCCTGCGGTTTCGCACATTCTGATAGAACGTGCTGATTACCGCGGCAGGGTGAACATCTAGGATGTTGTGCTGTACGCGGCTGAATCTCTGTATGTACTTGCGCAGGGGCTCTCCTTCCTTCTGGGCGAGCAGATGAAGGTCGCTCTCTTGGCCAGGAGGCTTGTGGCCGCCTGTAAAGGCGCCGACAAACTGATGGCATAGGTCTACCCAGGAGGATATGGAGTTGTTCGGCAAGTGCATGAGCCAGGATCGGACATTGGGCTTGAGCACCAGCGGGAAGTAGTTGGCCAGGATCTTGTCGTCCCGCCCCCCGGCAGCTTGCACCGTGATGGTATAGATGCTAAGGAACTCCGACGGATGCGACTTGCCGTCGTACTTCTCTGGTACGTCTGGCTTGAAATTCTTCGTGCTGGGCCACTGGACTTGCCGCAGCTCACGAGCGAACGCAGGGCAACCCACTGCGTACGGCAAGTCGCCTGGTTCCCCTGGCGCATGCATGTCGACAGAGGGCCCAGTGCGCTGGTCCGATTGACGCCGCGCTTCTCTTCGGCGCTCGATGCGAGTTTGAGCGTCTTCTTGCTGTCGTTCATGAAGAACTTGGCGCTGATCACGACGAGCTCATGGATCTGACGATGCGGTGGAGTCGCTGTCGAGGTGGATCCGGCGAGTCGGCGATCTTGGCCTTCGGGGTGGAGAGTGCATGGTGGTTGCACCCCCACCGGTTTCGTCGCCATCGGCTCGTGCCCGGCAGTCCTGCCGCGGCAGCGATGTACTCGGCTGCCGTGGAGTGTCGCCGTTGGCGAAGCCGATGAGACTTTGAATGGTGGCCCTCCATTCATCGATCTTGTCTGCCGTTGGAGGGTAATCTAGGAGTAGTTGAGCTCGTGCCAAAGCTTCTGTTGGAGTGGTGGGAGGCAGTGGCGAACGGTGCAAGGAGCGGGATATGCTCGGACTTCTAACTATGTTAGAAGGAGCAGTATCTCGTCCAGGCGACCGTGCCTCGCTCGTGCCAGCATGTTGGCATGCATGCTGGTCTTGAGCACCTCGAGACCCACCAGCTCGATCTTGGCCCAACGAACGTATGGCTCTGCGAATGCCATGATACTGTCGGTCCTGCGCCTCCTGAGATGGGCGCGGTGCATGTACGAATGCCGAGGTCTGTGCAGCCTTGTCCTTGGACCTGGCAGCACCGTGAGCTCCCTCGTCGATGTTCGTTCTTCCGCCGGCGTCTACCCCACCACCCGTTTGCTCCGGTGGTGGTGGGATCGACGTGGACGGAACATCTACCGCCGAAGCCTTCTTCTTCGGTGGCATGTCGATGAAGAAGATGAAGATCTAGCTCGTGTGAACACCGGATCAGGTTCACACAACCTCAACGCCCCCTACCTGGCACGCCAAAGATGCCGGGGAGGCTGATCCACGAACACCTATGGGGACCGGCGGACCGGGCCCCTTTCGGTTCGGCGGGAGGCGGAGATCGCGCGAAGAGCGGATCGAGGTGAATCACACGAGCGGTTTACCCAGCTTCGAAGCTCTCCGGAGAGATAATACTCCTACTGCTGCATGTCTGAGTGTATTGAGTTCTTGCTCGGGAGCGTTGAGTGCTACAGTACGCACTGCCTGCTAACGAGACCGAGTGTGAGTGTTCTTCCGTCCACCCTCTCTCTACGTTGCGCATGGGCCTCCTTTTATATGCTAAAGGGGTCACCGACAGGTGGCAACATAGACAAGGGTAAAAATGGAAAAGGGACTGTGGTTGGTACAGCTACCTGTACAGTGTGTCCTACCTAATCCTGACGGCAGGGGACAAAGGCATTAAATGCCCGTCTACGTCGCCCAAATAGTGCAAAAAGGGACCGTCAGGGACGCCACCGCTCACCACGATGGCAATCTTGTCAGCGCCGCTTGCCACCGTGCACCGCTGGCTGCACAACCTCTTGCCACGCGTGCCTGGAAAGGCCCCAGGGCGACACGTTGATGGATGTGCTAGAGCACGGGTGCAGGGTGGTAGCTTTGTCGCGGCAAGCGCCTTGCCGCGATCGTTGTCTTGTCGCGTCCGGAAGCTTGTCGCTCATCGAGCCTCGCCGGGATGCGTGGCGCGTCGCGGTAAGTTCCTTGAGATGCCTTGGTTGGCCTTCCCGACAAGCTCCTCTTGCCGGGGCCTTGTCTCCTTGGCTTGAATACTTTGTTCTTGAATGGCTCCACAGGAACCACGGAGGACCTTGGCGGTCACCCGGCAAGCCTTGCCGCGGGGTGCTGCAACTGCCCGTGCACAAGTTCGGGATACTAGGGTACCCCTACTCTAGTACACTGACAGGGTACTTCGGAGGCCACTGTTATCGAACACTCTTGAAAGTAGTGTCGGAGCTTCCAGGATGCCATGACCACCGCATACGCTATCTTTTGATAGTGCGGGTAACGGGACTTGCAGGGGGTTAAAATAGTGGATACGTAGTACACTGGTTTTTGAAGAGGGAATTTATGCCCTTCTGTCTCTCGTTCTACGACGAGCACCGCGCTTACTACTTGATGTGTTGCCGCAATGTATAACAACATAGGTTCGCCCAGGTTGGGCGCAGCCAGGACCGAATTCGTTGCCAATATGGCCTTTATTTCTTCGAGTCCGGCAGTGGCAGCATCCATCCACTCGAAGTGTTCGGTGTGCCTGAGGAGGCGATCGAGGGGCAATGCCTTTTATCCTAGGCGGGAGATAAAGCGGCTGAGAGCCGCCATGCATCCAGTCAATTTCTGGATCTGTTTGAGGTTTTTTGGAATATCCAACTGCGATAGGGCTCGGATCTTGGCCGGATTTGCTTCAATTCCTCTACCGGATACAAAGAAGCCCAAGAGCTTTCCGGCTGGTACGCCGAAAATGCATTTTTCCGGATTCAGCTTGATGTCATAATCTCAGATGTTGTCGAATGTGACCCTCAAGTCGTCTACTAGAGTTTCGACGTGTTTGGTTTTGACGACTACGTCGTCTACGTATGCCTCTACTGTTTTGCCGATCTGGGTAGCCAGACATGTCTGAATCATGCGCTGATATGTTGCGCCGGCATTTTTAAGTCCGAAGGGCATCATGTTGAAGCAGAATGGATCCAGGAAGGGCATCATGTTGATAGCCGGAGTATGCATCCAGGAAGCACAATGAATCGTGCCCTGCAGTGGCATCGATGATTTGGTCGATGCGGGGGAGGGGGAAGGGATCCTTTGGGCAGGCTTTATTTAGGTCTTTGAAATCGACACATAGGTGCCAGGATCTGTCCTTCTTTGGTACCATTACCAGGTTTGCTAGCCAATCCGGATGTTTGATATCTCTAATGAATCCGGCATCCAATAGTTTGGCTAGTTCTTCTCCCATTGCCTGTCTTTTGGGTTCGGAAAATGTCGAAGAGCCTGTTTGACTGGCTTGAACCCTTTTAGGATGTTTAGGCTATGCTCTACCAGCCTGCGAGGGATTCCTGGCATATCTGAAGGATGCCAGGAGAAAATGTCCCAATTTTCCCGAAGGAATTCTCGCAGCGCGGCGTCTACATCAGGGTTCAACTGTGCCCCGATGGAGGCCATCTTTGTCGGGTCCGTTGGGTGGACCTGAAATTTTATAATTTCGTCCGCTGGTTTAAAGGAGGTGGACTTGGATCTCTTATTGAGTATCACGTCGTCTCTGTGCACCGTAGCGCGCAGCGCGGTGAGTTCCTCTGCCGCTAGGGCTTCGGATAGTGCCTCCAGGGCTAATGCGGCTGTTTTGTTTTCGGCGCGGAGTGCTATGTCCGGATCACAAACGAGAGTGATTATCCCGTCGGGCCCAGGCATTTTGAGCTTCATGTACCCGTAATGGGGTATGGCTTGGAAAATCGTGAACGCCTCTCGTCCTAATATAGCGTGGTATCCGCTGCTGAGTGGGGCCACTTGGAACGTGATTTCTTCGGACTTGTAATTGTCCGGCGAGCCGAACACCACATCGAGTGTGATTTTTTCGGTGCAGCGTGCTTCCCGGCTAGGGATTATTCCTCTGAAGGTTGTGCTGCTTCGCTCAATGCGGCTCCAGTCTATTTCCATTTTTTGAAGAGTTTCCTCGTAAATGAGGTTCAATCCGCTGCCGCCATCCATGAGTACCTTGGTAAGTCGAAAGCCGTCCACTATTGGACTGAGGACCAATGCGGCTGGTGCTCGGGCTGTTCGGAATTTAGGTTCATCGCTGGCGTTGAAGGTGATGGCTGCGTCGCTCCAAGGATTTGTTGGTGCTACTTGGTAGACTTCGGCAAGGCTGTGGATCGTTCGTTTCCGCATATTGTTTGATGCGAAAGTCTCGAAGACGGTTGATACCGTACCGGTATTGTTGGTGTGGTTTCGCGGGGCTAGAAGCTCCTCGCCATTTTTGGCCACCTGCCGTAATATCCAACATGCACGAAGGCTATGTGTTGGGGTGGCGCCCTTGGTACTGTGAATTGTACAGGGTTTGCTGAGCCATCCCTCCAGTACGGTTCCGTTCCCTTTAAGGGGCTTCTGTTTTTTGGTTCTTGTACTTGGTGCCTGAGTGTAATGCACCCTTTTGTTGTGGACTGGGGCTATGTTCAGGGCCGGATTATCCCAAAACCTATCTTCGGTTTTCCGGAAACTTTCTATGGCATAGTACTTTCGCACTATGGATGCCAAGTCGGCGAAACGCGTGATTTCACGATGGCTGACGGCGTTCAAGATTCCCCTGTCCGTGCAATTGTTGCAAAAGATCGAGATTGCGTTTTCCTCTCGACAGTCCTTTATCCGGTCCATGACCAGGAGGAATCTGGCCCAGTAATGATGTACTGTTTCGGCTGGCTCTTGCCGGATTAGAGATAGATCGCATATATCTGGACGGGCGGGCCTAACTGAGTCTGGGACCCTGCCCCATCTCAAGGCTCAAGGCCGAGAAGTTTCCGAATTCGGAAGCTTGGAAAGTGGAACATTGTCCAACGAGTCCGGTCCGATGCCTGACTTTATGTTCAGTGCTTGATCGGAATCCGCTCCTCCACGGGAATCCGGCATGGAGGGTTTGGTAGCCCGGACACGACTAGTTTTCAATATGGGAGAAGGATCGTCGCGATGTTCCTCTACCACCGTGACGTGGTGGGTAACCTGGGGAGAGTTAATCTCTCTCAGATCGGTTTTAAGCCCGATCCGATTGTATTCCGTAGCGACTCCCAGGGCGGCGATCCGATCCAAGAGTTCGTTTATAGACGAGAGCTCTGCTGGATCTAAATGCTCGGCGAATTCCGAGTTGACGTGAAGATTGCTCTCGATGACACGAGAGGTCATCGTTGAAGCGGTGGCCGGACATGCGGTCATAAGAAAACCTCCTAGCCGGATAGTTTGGCTGGCGGCCAAGGCTCCATCGGCGAAGATGCCGTCCTTGAAGACGGGAAGAGGCATCCTTCCTATCGGTGATGGCACAGAGGAACTCTCAATGAAAGCACCAATGTCGGTGTCAAAACCGGCGGATCTCGGGTAGGGGGTCCCAAACTATGCGTCTAGGCGGATGGTAACAGGAGACAAGGGACACGATGTTTTACCCAGGTTCAGGCCCTCTTGATGGAGGTAAAACCCTACGTCCTGCTTGATTGATATTGATATTGTGGATGTTTACAAGAGTGGATCTACCACGAGATCAAGGAGGCTAAACCCTAGAAGCTAGCCTATGGTATGATTGTAATGGTTGTTGTTGTGTCCTACAGACTAGAGCCATCCGGTTTATATAGACACCGGAGAGGGCTAGGGTTACATAGATTCGGTTACAATAGTAGGAGATCTACGTATCCGTATCGCCAAGCTTGCCTTCCACGCCAAGGAAAGTCCCATCCGGACACGGGACGAAGTCTTCAATCTTGTATCTTCATAGTCTTGGAGTCCGGTCGATGATGATAGTCCGGCCGATGATAGTTCGGCCGATGATGGTAGTCCGGCTATCCGGACACCCCCTAATCCGGGACTCCCTCACCGGTGTTGAGGAACTTGAGGAAGATGTGGATATTGGAAGCACAACGCCAGTGATGAACGATGATTTTTGGGAAAGTCAGCATCCAAATTCTCCACTCTTCACCCCACTCCAACAGATACCTCAGTCCCCTGCTCCAACTGTTCAAATGGGCTCTGAAGAAACTCATCCCACTTCATCTATTGATGAAGAAATTCCAGCCACTAGTGCTGATGAACCTGCTGCTGCTGATCCTCAGACTGCACATTTTGAGGAACAAGAAATTCTTCAGCCTGAAGAACCTGAGCTCGCGATTCCTGAGGTGGTGATGCAACTCACTGACACCCCTCTGCCAAAGCCAAAGAATCCGTTCTCAAGCAAACAGAAGTTCAAGGCTGAAGATTTCTTTGCCGAGCACGTATTCTTCACTGATTACAATCCATATGATTCTGCTCGCATAAGGAAGAGGCGTTTCTGGACTGCGAGCCAAGCCAATTTCTATTCATCAGTGCTCTTCAACAAAGACAAAGTCTTCGATCATGCACATATTCCTCATGTGGACATGGAGTCTCTGCCCGGCTTTGAGCCAGTCCTCAGTGTTCTTCACGATGCAGGACTTCTGAATTTTTGCATTGATATCTGTGACTAGAATGAAGAACTCATTCTTCAATTCTATGCAACTCTGCACATCACCGGAGACGCTGAAGACGTGAACTCATGGGTATTAGACTGGATGTCTGAAAATACTCACTACAAGGCACCAGCAACTGAATTGCTTCGTGCTCTACCACTCAGTCCTCCACTTGATGAAGCCTTTGAAGCCAGGGCAGGCCCCACGAACTAAATTCCTCGTCAAGGAATTATTGTATGTGCCTCGGACTGTCTATCAAATTCTGACGAAGACAATGAGTCCCATAAAAGGCCACGACTCAAATGATGAAGAAGTCGTTGGCATCATGAAGAATATGCTTTTCAACATCATTCATGGCGTTCCTGTCAACTTCCATGATTTCTTCATGAGGACTCTGGCCAATATTGCTATGTCACCATTCGAGTTGAAGCCCTATGCTCCATGGATTATGAGATTCATCAGGGCAAGATCTTCACTGAATTACAAACCTGACACTCTGAACCACAGTAGCTACTTGCCTCCCATTGAAGTCCTCAAACGGACAGTTTCATCAGCTGATGATAAAGGCAAGGCCGCTGCTGTGATCGATGAAGGCATTCGTCCATTGGATGGTCAATTTCGCAAGGCTGCATCTTACTCTACCAATGACAATTCTGCCACACATGACTCTGCCGCAAATACCTCAGCCAAGCAAAATCCTCAAGCCACAGCACCCAGGGTGATGATTGATCGTGAGTTACTCCTCAGTCTTCATCAGAAGGTTGATCGCAATCACAAATGGGTAAAGCATCAATTTGGTGCACTTCTTCACAATATGACCTCAACACACAATGCAGTGAAGAAGAACCAATACTACCTTCATGAAACCTTCAACCGCACCTGGGCTGTCCTCACTCATGTCTATAGCGCTGAAGAACTGAAGACTATGGGTCTCAAGGAAGAATTTGACTGGTCTGCACCTCCTCCGAAGAAATTCAAGAAGGTCAAAATTCCTCCACTGGTGGCCAGCTCTTATTCTTCATCACGTGACACTGATGAGTATGAAGATTTGGACGACACTGCGGCAGGCCCTGCTACAACAAAAAACCCCGACAACGCTGGCGCTCCTCTATCGACTTGAAATTCTTCAGGGGCGTTAGTCCTCAGTTTCAATCCTTTTGGTCATTTAATGACAAAGGGGGAGAAATCTGAGTTAGTCTTCAAGCGGGTCTATATTAAGGGCATTTTTTTAAGTTACAACTCTCGTTCTTCTGAAACTTTTATTTGGATCGAGTTGTAATCTTAAACCCGATGGTGCGCTGATACTTTTGTTGCATTATGCTTTGCATGCTTATTCCTCATTAATGACATTGCACGCATGCTGAATCTCATCAGGCACCATATTTCATCATGCATTTCATATTCTTCATATTATATATCAAATGCGTGTATGAATTACAAGATATAGGGGGAGATCTTCATGATTCAACTCTTCAAATGTGCATTGCCTCAAAAGCAAATTCCTCACTATGCACATCTTCAGGGGGAGTTCTTCTATATCTTGTAATCAAATTCCTCAATATCAGTGTATACACTTCATATGTTTATCCCCGTTGAAAACTTAACCTATGTTGTCATCAATCACCAAAAAGGGGGATATTGTAAGTGCATCTAGTGCCCCTTAGTGATTTTGCTGTATTGAAGACTTATAGGATAAGGGACTAATGCGTTTGTGAGTATACACAGGTCTATAAGCCTATGAGGAGTTTGATATTTACAGAGAAAGTCGACCCCTAAAAATGAAGTTCTTCAACTGAAGACTTTGATATTCCGAAGACTTTCTGAAGACTTTGAAAGTGAAGAAATTGGTGTGACCTTGAAGACTTGGTATTCATTTGTGGAACATGAAGCGTGAAGACTTTTGTTTTCGTAGTTTCATTTTCTCTTTTCTTGAGTCATAGGAAGCACCGTACTGTTAAAGGGGGTCGAGGAAATACTAAGGAAAAATTTCCATGTGATGCTCAACTCAAAATCCTACACCTACCAATCCCTTCGAGTGAAGCCTTTGGAAATCTCATACAGTTCAGTCACTTTCTTCAGTGACAGAGATGAAGTTCTTCTGGTCGCTGATGAATTTGTTCTGACTGAGGAGTTAGAAATTCGTCAGTGCGAATTACCTACATAGTGAGGAACATGATAGCCCTGAGGAATTTGAGAGTCAAATTTCTGACCATTGCTGTGCTGCGCGCCAGCTGTCCCAAAATATCTTATCCACCTAACGGTCATATCATTGAGGGGCATTTATGTCTTATCATGTCGGGCTGCTCCCTAGGCTATAAATAGCCACCCCCTACAACCACTAGCTGGTTGGCTGCTCCGAGAGAACTTGACACTTGTCATTTGAGAGCAACCCATCCTCCGAGGACTTTGAGCGAAAATCATCAAGTGAGGAAAACCCAAAACCAAACCCCTACAAACCCAAAGTTATTGAGCATCACTGAAGAAATTGATCCTGCGTGGATCCGACGCTTGTTACCTTTGAAGACTGTGCTTCTTCCAAACGGTTAGACGTCAAGATCTAGAGCATCCAAGAGGAATTGTGGATCGCCGAGTGACCAAGTCTGTGAAGGTTTGGAAGTCACCTGAAGACTTACCACGAGTGATTGGACGAGGTCTGTGTGACCTTAGTTCAAGGAGAATACGGTGAGGACTGGGTGTCCTGAGCTGCGTGCTCAGCGACTGGGTGTCCGGGACTGTGTGTCCTCGAGTTTAAATATTCAGCCGCTCCAACCAGACGTACAACTGAGACAGCTGTTGGAACTGGTCTACCAAATCATTGTCTTCACCAACCTAACTGGTTCTATTTCCTCAACCCTTTCATTTCCTCATTACTGTGTTGAGTGTTTGTTCATATCTGTGTTTGAAGACTTTGATTGAAGACTTTCTCAATTTCCTCAGTTCAATTTCTTCAGTCTGTTTGTCTTCATCTTGTGTTATCCTGTGATTACGCTTTCTGTACTCTGTACTAGTCTTCATTTCATCATGATGACCATGCTTGTATTCTGTTATGCTTACTTCTAAGTACTTATTCCGCTGCTAATAGTTCTTTTCTAAGGAATTTCCTCACCGGCAAATTCCTCAGTGAAGAATTCTTAAAAATCGCCTATTCACCCCCCCTCTAGTTGACATAACGCACTTTCAGGTACTTGTCTATTCAAGCACTTATGACCCCTACACCTAGTTTCCATGCGTACCCGGTATTCATAACTGAGCGGGTATTCGGATACACTTCGGACTGTCGGGTCCGAAGGCTGAAGCGAAAAGGTCCGCCATGACAAATGATTTACAATCCGGCTAGGGACAAAATACGTCCACTGAAGTACATAGTCACTTAGACTGGCTAAATTCTTCTTCTATACCATCCAATAGGCTGTCTAGCCTACAATCCTGTTGGGAATACTTTGCGGCTAACCCTACTTGGTCATATACCAAACTAACGGGAATTTCCTTCCCATCTGACCCTACAGGACCGACCAGGGCCATTTGATTCGGATCCACCTTGGTGTACCGCATCTTTACCATGGCCCAGGCTTCCCTCGCACCTTGTCGGCAGGCCGATATCTTCCATAATCAGAAGCGCCGCCATGCTCCCTTGAGTAGCTCTACAAGCTCTCCCATGCTTCTTGGCTGGGAGGTGGACAGCCACAAGGCCTGGGCAATACCCTGCATCACCTGCCGAACTCGTTCGTGCAGTTGTGAAAGTTCTTGTAGAAGATCGCCTACGGATCCGGGCATCTCCTCTTCAGGACGGCCTATCAGCATACCTATAGACATAACACTGTTAACTCGTTTTTTCACCGAACTGTACAAAGGTTCGCTTAAGCACTTACTATAAATGCCGCGTCGAAGCCTCTTATTCTCCTTCACAAAGTCAAGAAGCTGGCCACGAACATCTTTTAATTCCACGTCCAGTCGGGTCTTCACGACCTGGAGATTATTTTTCTCCTCTATAACCTTTGTAAGCACGTGCTCGCCAGCCTTCAGCTGTCGTTCAGCATATTGCTCATTCACCGGCATGATCTCCGGATTACCTCCGGGATTGCGTGCAGAGTCTATTATTAGATTTGCATTCATGCCGAATATTAACTGGTATATGTACTTACATTCTCTTTGATTGAGACAAGTATTACCATATGGGGCCGTCTTGGACTCCTCCATTCTGGCAACTGCGGCACGCAGCTGGGCTTTGCACTCCTCCAGCTCTTTCGACAGCTGGGCATTCTTCTCTGCAAGAACCTATGCATACAATGATCCTTAAATCAGTTGTGCCAACTGTTTCAAGTCTCAGGGGCTACTGATATACATACTTATCAAATTTTCTTACCCGTATATCCTTTACATATTGGTCTGTGGCTCTGGCGAGTCCATCTTGAGCAGCTCAGATGTACGCGTCCCCTGTGTTGAAGGCATTAAACGCCTCTTCGGAGAAATTAGCATCGCAGAGTACGGCCCGTCGGCACCGGTGATTCATGGCGCTCTCCTCTTCGGAATTTGTAGCGGAGATTCTATCCACATCCCCTGTAGAGGGATAATTCGGCGTTGTCCCCATGTTAGCCTCCACCCTTGAGGCCAATTCTGGTATCCAACTGGTGGAGGCGTGGTTGGCAGGGTCTCCGGACATAGTCCGGCAAGTACTCTTTCTGCTCGGACACAATGTATGTTGTTACATTTCAGAGACGATGATCATGGAGCAGGTTTTAAATAATACCTTTGCGACGGCGTCTCAGTCCTAACCGTTTTCCTCTTAAGCCTACCCGGCTTGGGTGCCCTTTGCTGATGAGCCCCCGTGGGCTCAGCACAGTGCCCCGATAGCCTTTTCTATAAAGTACAATATATGTTCGTGGGGTAAGGCACAAAAGAAGGTATCCTTCTCAGAAGTTAGGACTCCAGTTTTACTTACATTCGATGCAGGGAGCAGTCCAGGATAATCGGCGATTATGGCCACCAAGGTGCCGTCACGGCTTGCCTAGTAAGATGTCCCATCGACAAGCTCCACAGATATGTCTGGATCTTCTTCAAGTCCAGGGTCGAGGGCCCGGTCAGGGTCCTCTGGCTACGGAGACGGGCTGTGAACCTCCCTCACGGCCTTTTTCAGTTCCTGCTATGAATTGACAAGGTAAGTATTTGTGATGAAAAATACGGGGATGAATGGAGGTGAGTAAAAGATAGCGGCTCACCCAGCTTGGGGGTTGTACATGGAAAATCCATCCCGTGGCTTAATACGGAGGAACTCCTCTTATTCTCCTTTGCACAAGTTGGACAGTATTTTCGCCAGAGCGGTGGCGGAGTCTGGACCTTTACGACCGCAGCGAGTGGCGTCGTCTTCTTCTCCATTGAAGTGCCACATGTGTTTCCCCCAATATTGAAGTGGCTTCACCCCCCGCATTATACTTATTGACATAACTTCGATTATTGTCAATCCTGATTTGGCCAGCGTTTTTATCCCACCCATCAGGTAAAGGACCTCTCTGTTATCTTCCTCCTAGGGGCTCCGGGGGCGCCAGCTGTGGCGTTTCTTCAGCAGGGTATTAGCGAACCCAGGAAGGCCCGTCCGAATTAGGTCCAGAAGGGGGACGTCCTCTACATAAAACCACTCCGAAGGCCAGTCTTCAGATGCCTTCTTTCGAGTGCCGGACAAGTATCCGGTCTCGGTGACGCGCCATATTTCGGCTCCGCCCACTTGATATATCGATCCCTCCTGATTACGGGGGACAAGGCAGAATAGCCTCTTCCATAGCTCGAAATGAGCCTCGCAGCCCAGAAATAGCTCGCAAAGGGCGACATAACCTATAATGTGCAGTACGGAGGCAGGGGTGAAGTTATGCAGCTGGAGGCCATAGAACTCCAGGATCCCGCGAAGGAACGGGTGGATTGGAAACCTGAGTCCCCTCAGCAAAGGGACAAGGCATACCCGCTCCCCCTTGGATGGGTTGGGAAAGCTCTCTGCTTGCTCCCCACCATGATAGGTGGCTAGTCCGGCTCGGACGGGGACCATGTATGCAGGCGGGAGAAACCCCTTGGACTGCAACTGTACTAATCAGCTATGTGGGACATAACACTTCTCCCAATCACCTGGCTTAATGCTACGTGAGCAAGAGGAGGAGCTGCGACGGTCGGCCATGATGGGATAGTTTCTTCCGGGCGTGCTCTGATGAGCGCTTGCTGGGGGAGGATGGTGTAATAATGGATCTGAGGATCCCCGTCTCTTTAAATAGACGATTTACTTACATGGTTAGGGTGGCAAATGTAAAAATGCCCCGACTTCTCGCATTCACTCGACACATGGATATAACCATTATTAAAGCACAGAAGCCGAGGAGTACAACATTAATGGGAAGCCGGATACTATTTGCTACAACACTCTGGATTTGGAGGAGAACCCACCTTGCAATGCCGAAGACAATTTGCGTGCCAGACTCATCGTCATTGAAGCCTGGTTCAGGGGCTACTGAGAGAGTCCTGGATTAGGGGGTCCTCGGACAGCCGGACTATATACTTTGACCGGACTGTTGGACTATGGAGATACAAGATTGAAGACTTCGTCCCGTGTCCAGATGGGACTCTCCTTTGCGTGGAAGGCAAGCTTGGCGATTCAGATGTGTAGATCTCCTTCTCTGTAACCGACTCTGTGTAACCCTAGACCCCTCTGGTGTCTATATAAACCGGAGGGTTTAGTCCGTAGGACGACAACAATCATAATCATAGGCTAGCTTCTAGGGTTTAGCCTCTACAATCTCGTGGTAGATTAACTCTTGTAATAATCATATCAGCAAGATCAATCAAGCAGGAAGTAGGGTATTACCTCCATCGAGAGGGCCCGAACCTGGGTAAACATCGTGTCCCCCGCCTCCTGTTAGCATTAGCCTTAGACACACAGTTTGGGACCCCCTATCCGAGATCCGCCGGTTTTGACACCAAAAGTAATACTGTGGTCTCAGGCCAGGTGCAGCTACTCAAGCGGTAGTAGGGGCGGATGTAATTTTTTACATCCGCACCCTATGCGGTAGTACCGCGCCTGAGCGCGGTAGTACCGTGAGCTCTGGCCAAGCACAACAGCATGAGCGGAAGTAGGGGCGGATGTAATTTTTTACATCCACGCCCTGCACGGTAGTACCGCTCCAGGCTTGCGGTAGTACCTTGTTGGATTTTTGCATAGACCTAAACTCAGCGGAAGTAGTCACGGATCTAATTTTTTATGTCCGTGCCTTCTCAGCCTTGACTATCCCTGCCCTGCGGTAGTACCGCAAGGGGGCGCGGTAGTACCATGATAGCGGTTCTGTCACTCCCTATCTTAGCACATCAGGGCTAGACCTGGCCCCTGCCATGCCAGCGGTAGTACCGCGGTCCGCCGCGGTAGTACCGCAGGCCCGTGCGGTAGTACCACTTGTATGGTGCGGTAGTACCACGTGTCGCAGGCTAAGTTGGTGGATAAGAGTTGGCTTTGTTCTTCCACTATAAAAGGGGTGTCCTCTTCTCCGAGTTGACTACCTCTTCCATCTCTAAGCTCCATTGATGCTCTAAGCTCCATTTTCGTCCGATCTGCCTCCCTAGCCAATCAAACTTGTTGATTCTCTAGGGATTGGTTGAGAAGGCCTCGATTTACACTTCTACCAAGAGAAATTTGATTCCCCCCACTAATCCCTTGCAGATCTTGTTACTCTTGGGTGTTTGAGCACCCTAGAAGGTTGAGGTCACTGCGGAGCCATAGTCCATTGTGGTGAAGCTTCATGGTGTCATTGGGAGCCTCCAATTAAGTTGTGGAGATTGCCCCAACCTTGTTTGTAAAGGTTCGGTCGCCACCTTCGAGGGCACCAATAGTGGAATCACGGCATCTCGCATTGTGTGCGGGCGTGAGGAGAATACGGTGGCCCTAGTGGCTTCTTCGGGAGCATTGTGCCTCCACACCGCTCCAACGGAGACGTACTTCCCCTCAAAGGGAAGGAACTTCGGTAACACATCATCGTCTCCATCGGTTCCACTCTTGGTTAGCTCTTACCTTTACTTGTGCAAGTTATATTGTGTTATATCCTTTGCTTTCTTGTGTGCTTATTGTTGTTGCATCATATAGGTTGCTCACCTAGTTGCATATGTAGACAACCTACTTTGATGCAAAGTTTAATTTGGTAAAGAAAAGCTAAAAATTGTTAGTTTCCTATTCACCCCCCTCTAGTCAACTATATCAATCCTTTCACTTGTGTTGCATAATGAGGAGTACGCTAATTACGAGTTATTGTGCAAATACTAACCCCAAGGAAATAGGGACGATACTAATCCCACACGCTGCATGTGCAACACATCCACCCAAACGTCAATAATGAAGCAAGACTGGACAACCGACATGCGTTGTGGAAAATTAAATCACTCCAGGGCGAATCAATACAACCAGCTGTCCTGCAAACACATAACGGCACCCAGAAATCTATCAATGCGCCATCAACGCAACGGACGCACCAGCCCTAGCAGAGGACGACATGCAGGCATGCAGCCCAACAATGTCGTCATGTCGGTGGATTGAGGCAAAGGAGAGATGATTATTTTTTCATGAAAAATGAGAGATGATTACAAGTGTACGTGTACGCTTGTAGGCATAGAAACTAAAAACCAACGCATCATAATGTTTTGGATGGTCAAACCTGATCTCCGTCTGTGCATAACCCACCTCCAATCCTCACTCTGCTCCTCCATAGGGGACGGATTGCGTGAAACAATCCAGCCAGTGCACGTTCTCAAATGATGTCTATCCAAAACCAAGAGCAGTTATGCCATCGCCGGGGCTGCAATGTGAGGCTTGTATTCATACGAAACATAAATGCCGCCTGGTCCACTAGTGGGTTGTATACCAGGACGTATTCACGAACGCTCGTAATTATCATGTCACGTATTTGCGAATGGGCTGTATTTTTTTTGAAAGAAAGGGATCTTTCCCCCGATTCCATTAACGAAACCATGTAGTATTCTTGATACAACCCAAACACACCATGAACCCCCCAACATGAAACTCTACTAAACATGTGCACTACAAGAGCGCATAACACTCCCCTCCGGCCCTATGCCCCATTTTTTTCACAATGCATAGGCGAAGGGGTATAACACCCACTTCTCTCCAACCCCTGTCTAACTTATTACACAAAATGAAACCAGGTTACCACGCGTTTTGAATCACGAATTGACTGTAAGAACATGCAAGCTCAGCAAAACTATGTTCCAGGATTACAAACTTCCAAGATCTCATCCTCGGCAGTTCTCCAGTCTAGGCACCCAGGTCGCCCGGCCTCGTCTTGATTGAAAGATATCACTGGCAACTCGATCCAGTAGCTTTGCGCCCCATTGCAGCTCCACCTTTACATCCTCCCTCACCTGCAAAAAACTCCAATCATTAATCCAGTGCGACATTCTGAACATCAAAACACTAGGGTCAGTAGGCCACACGCATTGGAAACATGCTAAGTTCCTAGCTTTCCAGATACTCCAAATTAGAGCGGCCACCCCAACAAAAACTTTTTTCTTATTCTCTACCCCAAAACCCTCAAGCCAACTATGTATACATGTGTCCATATCACTGAAGTCACATAGGAGCCCAATGCAGTAACTGACCACATTCCACATATATCTAGCAAGCGGGCATCGAAAGAAAAGATGATTGATAGATTATTTTTCATTACAAAAAATACATTTCTATTCGCACTTCCCCCCTCTATGTAACAAAACATCTCTAGTTAGTATGCTTTTTTTTTAAAACTAACCAGATAAAAGTTTTGATTTTCGGGGGGATTTTAACTTTCCATAGTAATATGTTGGGCCATTTTTCTCCCACATGTAAAATAGAGTAAAAAGACTTCACACTATACATCCCAAACTTATCAGGGATCCGGTGTAGTTTATCTTTTTCCTCGGTTAACTTAACCTGCCTGCATATTTTTACCAGATCTTGCCATTAAGTTTCTCTTTCCCCCACCAGCGCTCTTCTGAATTGAAGAATAGTCAAGTTGGAAGAAATAGCTTCAAATACAGTAATGTGTTGATTGAGAGAGACATTATATAGACTGGGGAAAGTATCAGATAGACTTTGTTTCCCATTCCATATGTCTTCCCAAATTCTAGTTTTCTTCCCATCCCCAACTTTAAATTTGCAACATTTCAGGAACAAGGTTTTGCATTTCAGCAACCCCTACCAAAAGTGTGAATCACCTTGCTTTCTACCAACCTGTCCAAAGGTGGAGTTCCCTATGTATTTGTTCCATAAAAATCTTTGCCATAAACTTTCCTCATTAAAAAGTTTCCACAACCACTTAGATAGCAAAGCAACATTCATGAAATCTAAATCTAAAATCCCTAATCCTCCCAGTTATTTTGGTCTACACACTTTTTCCCAAGCAACGAAATGATACTTCTATTTGTTTTCTTCACCACTCCAAAGAAAATTAGCTCTGGGTCTGTCCAATGTTTTTACTCCTTTTGGTAACCCATAAAAGGAGAGCGTAAAAGGACTGGACTGGTCAAGGAGGAATTCATAATAGTTGTCCTATCAGCCATATTAAGAAACCTCCCCAACCAAAACCCCATTCTTTTCTCTGTTTTATTAACAAAGGGATTACAATCACCATTCTTCAGTTTGTGCTCATCCACTGGAATTCCAAGATATTTAAACGGGAGACTCCCTCTTTTGCAAGTGAGAATCTCTTCAAATTTTTTAATTCTATCTTCCTCCAATCCTACACACACCACTTCACTCTTGTGGAAGTTAATTTTTATCCCTGACATGATTTCAAATAAGCTTAGAATTCTTTTTACATTCTTAGCCTGTTCCAAATCATCTTGGAAGAGAAGAATGTTGTCATCTGCATACTGCAAAATGCACACATCATTATCATAATGATTTTTAGCAAGGCCGCCTATCAGTCTGATGACGCACAAGTGTATGGGGTCAATTGTAGCACTTTTCGATGAGTAAGAGTGTCTAACCCAACGAGGAGCAGAAGGAAATGACAAGTGGTTTCAGCAAGGTAATGTCTGCAAGTGCTAAAATTGTAAGTAGCGGAGTAGTTTTGTAGCAAGATAATTTATAACAAGCAAGTAACAATAGTAGTAACAAAAGTGCAGCAAGGTAGCCCAATCCTTTTGAGACAAAGGATAGGACAAAACGGTTTCTTATAGTAAGAAAAGTGTTCTTGAGGGTACACATGAATTTCATCAAGTCACTTTCATCATGTTGGCTTAATTCGTGTTCGGTACTTTGATAATTTGATATGTGGGTTGACCGGCGCTTAGGTGTTGTTCTTACTTGAACAAATCTCCTACTTATGATTAACCCTCTCGGAAGCATCCGCAGCTACAAGAAAATTATTAAGAAAAGTATTAAGAATACATTCTAACCATAGCATTGAACTTTTGGATCCAATCGGCCCCTTACGGAATAGCGCATAAACTGGGGATTAAGCTTCTGTCACTCTCGCAACCCACCATCTAATAACTACTCCACAATGCATTCCCTTAGGCCCAAACATGGTGAAGTGTCATGTAGTCGACGTTCACATGACACCACTAAGAGAATGGCAACATGCATACCATCAAAATATCGAACACATATCAAGTTCACATGATTACTTGCAACATGATTTCTCCCTGACCTCAAGAACGGAAGTAACTACTCACAAATGATAAACATGCGCAAGATCAGAGGGGTATTAAATAGCATAATGGATCTGAACATATAATCTTCCACCAAATAAACCATATAGTAATCAACTACATGATGTAATCAACACTACTAGTCACCCATGGGCACCAATCTATAGTTTTGATACAAAGATTGAATGCAAGAGATGAACTAGGGTTTGAGAGGAGTTGGTGTTGTGAAGATGTTGATGAATATAGCCCTCCCCAAGATGAGAGAGTTGTTGGTGATGATGATGATGACGATTTCCCCCTCCGGGAGGGAAGTTCCTCGGGCAGAATCGCTCCACCGGAGAGCAAAAGTGCACCTGCCCAATTTCTTCCTCGAGGCGGCGGCGCTTCGTCCGGAAAGTCTCCCCCTCATTTTTTCTAGGTCAAAATGACTTATATACCAGAAGATGAGCACTAGAGGTGGGCCGAGGTGGGCACAACCCACCAGGGTGCGCCTGGGCTCCCTGGCGCGCCCAGGTGGGTTGTGCCCACCTGGTGGGCCCCCTCTGGGAGATATTTGCTCCAATATTTCTTAAATATTCCATAAAAAAATTCCATGAAGGTTCAGCTTGTTTGGAGTTGTGCAAAATAGGTAGCCTGGCGTAGCTTTTTCAGGTCCAGATTTCCAGCTACCAGAATTCTCCCTCTTTGTGTGTACCTTGCAAATTATGAGAGAAAAGGCATTAGAATTAGTCCAAAAGGCATTATTATGGATAAAAACATTAAAATTACAGTAAGAAAACATGATGCAAAATGGACGTATCAACTCCCCCAAGCTTGGTTAACATCATACTTGGCAAGAATATTACGAAAAGCACCATGAATAAAGTGTGAACCACCATCAATCATTAAATATCTAGGGAATCTAAACCTTGGGAAAATAACTTCCTTAAGCATTTTAATAGAGGTGTTGTGATCAGCACTATTAGTTGGAATGGCATCTACCCATTTAGTAACATAATCAACAACAACCAAAATATGTGTATACTCATTAGAGGAAGGAAAAGGTCCCATGTAATCAAATCCCCAATCATCAAATGGTTCAACAACAAGTGAATAATTCATAGGCATTTCTTGGCCCTTACCAATTTTACCTATTCTTTGGCATTAATCACAAGATGAGACAAACTTACGGGCATCCTTGAAGAGAGTAGTCCAATAAAATCCAGATTGCAATACCTCATGAGCAGTTCTATCTCTAGCATGATGCCCTCCATAAGCCTCGGAGTGACATTTCCGTAGGATTTGTCCCTGTTCATGCTGAGGTACACAATGTCTAATAATACCATCTACTCCTTGTTTATAAAGATGTGGGTCATCCCAAAAGTAATGTCTTAAATCATAGAAGATTTTTTCTTTTGTTGGTATGTAAAGCTAGGAAGCAAATATTTAGCAATAATGTAATTAGCACAATCAGCATACTAAGGAAGTACTATTAGCAACATTTATTGCAGCTAACTGCTCATCAGGAAAACTATCATCAATAGGTAGTGGGTCATCAAGCACATTTTCAAGCCTAGACAAGTTATCTGCTACAGGGTTCCCAACTCCTTTTCTATCCATAATATGTAAATCAAATTCTTGTAACAAGAGAACCTAACGAATAAGTCTAGGTTTAGCATCTTTCTTTTCCATAAGATATTTAATAGCAGCATGGTCTGTGTGAACAATTACTTTGGAATCAACAATATAAGGTCTGAATTTATCACAAGCAAACACCACTGCTAAAAATTCTTTTTCAGTAGTAGCATAATTTCTTTGAGAACTGTCTAGAGTTTTACTAGCATATTGAATAACATTCAATTTCTTATCAACTCTTTGTCCTAGAACAACACCAATAGCATAATCACTAGCATCACACATAATTTCAAAAAGCACTTTCCAATTAGGTGGTTGAACAATAGGTGCAGAAATTAAGGCTTTCTTGAGTGTTTCAAAGGCTTCTAAACAACCATCATCAAAAACAAAAGGAACATCCTTTTGCAAAAGACTAGTGAGAGTCCTAGAAATTTTAGAGAAGTCTTTAATAAATCTCCTATAGAAACCAACATGACCGAGGAAACTATGAATACCTTTGATGTCCTTAGTACATGTCATTTTCTCAATTGCATCAACCTTAGCTTGGTCCACTTCAATACCTCTTTTAGAAATTTTATGACCCAAGACAATGCCCTCATTAACCATAAAGTGGCACTTCTCCCAATTCGAGACAAGATTTGTTTGTTCACATCTCTGCAAAACTCGCTCAAGATTGCTTAAACAATCATCAAAGGACTTCCCATAAACAGAAAAGTCATCCATGAAAACCTCAACAATCTTTTCACAAAAGTCAGAGAATATAGCAGTCATACATCTTTGAAAGGTAGCACCTGCATTACATAAACCTAAAGGCAGACGTCTATAAGCAAATGTTCCAAAAGGACGTAAAAGTGGTCTTTTCTTGATCAGATTGTAAAACAGGTATTTGTGAAAAGCCAGAGTATCCATCAAGGAAGCAAAAATGTGTGTTCTTAGATAGTCTTTCTAACATTTGATTAATAAAAGGCAAAGGGTAATGATCTTTTCTAGTAGCTTTATTTAATTTTCTATAATCCATTACCATTTTATAGTCCGTGACAATTCTTTGTGGAATAAGCTCATTCTTATCATTAGGAACAATAGTAATACCTCCCTTCTTAGGAACACAAAGAACAGGACTTACCCATCTACTATCAGCTATAGGATATATTATACCTGCTTCCAGAAGTTTTAATATTTCCGTTCTTACCACTTCTTTCATCTTCGGATTTAACTTACGTTGATGATCAACAACTGGTTTATCATCAGTTTCCATATTAATTTTGTGCTGACATAGAGTGGGACTAATGCCCTCTGCGAAGGGCTTATCTTTTACTATTATCTTCTACCCTTATACAAGAGTCATGGTGATCAACACCTTTCCTTTTTACATTTTTTCCTTGGGAAAGCACATTGTGTTAGGGTGATCCGGATATATATATCCACTTGGATGTAGGCATTCATAAATTATTATTGTTGACATTACCCTTGAGGTAAAAGGTTGGGAGGCGAAACTATAAGCCCCTATCTTTCTCTGTGTTCGATTGAAACTTTCGACCCATAAATATCACGTGAGTGTTAGCAATTGTGAAAGACTCAATGATAGTTGAGTATGTGGAGTTTGCTAAATCAAAGCTCTGACATAGACCCTTCCTGAAAATAAGATGAATTGCAATTGTTTGATGACTGAGAATGAAGTTTGCTGGTTTTCAAGAAAGTTTGTGGTTTATACATTAACATGTGAATAGCTTGTTACCTGATCATGAAACGTTTTATGAGATGAGCTATTGTTATGACATATAATGATGCTAGAAAAGGTGATTGAATTTATCATTGATTAAACTTATGCACCTGCTAGCATTCACACTACATAAATTATTTCTTTTATCATTTACCTACTCAAGGACGAGCAGGAATTAAGCTTGGGGATGCTGATACGTCTCCAATGTATCTATAATTTATGAAGTATTCATGCTATCATATTATCCTTCTAGGATGTTTTATATGCATTTATACGCTATTTTATATGATTCTTGGGACTAACCTATTAACCTAGAGCCCAGTGCCAGTTTCTGTTTTCTCCTTGTTTTTGAGTTTTAGAGAAAAGGAATACCAAACGGAGTCCACATGATGTGCCAATTTTTGATGAATTTTTATGGACCAAAAGAAGCCCCTAGAGTGTAAGAGTTGGGCCGGAAGAGTCCCGGGCTGCCCACGAGGGTGGTGGGCGCGCCCCCTGCCTCGTGGACAGCCCGGAGACCCCCTGACGTGAAACCTACGACAAAAAATCCTATAAATACCGAAACCTCCAGAAAATAACCTAGATCAGGAGTTCCGCCGCCGCAAGCCTCTGTAGCCACAAGAAATCAATCTAGGCCCTCTCTCGCACCCTGTCGGACGGGGCCATCATCACTGGAGGCCATGGAGGAGGATCCCGGAGGGGCCATCATAGCCATGAAGGCCAATGACCAGAGAGAGAACCTCTCCCCATCTAGGGGGAGGCCATGGAGGAGGAAGCACAAGGGGGAGAACCTCTCCTCCTCTCTCTCGGTGGTGCCGGAGTGCCATCGGGAGGGGAATCATCGCCGCGGTGATCGTCTTCATCAAATCACCATCATCATCACCATCCTCATCTCTTTTATGCGGTCCACTCTCCCGCACCCTGCTATAATCCCTACTTGAACATGGTGCTTTATGCTACATATTATGATCCAATGATGTATTTCCATCCTATGATGTTTTTGAGTAGATATCTTTTGTCTTTGGGTTGATTGATGATCTAGATTGGTACAAGTTGTATGTTTTATTTTGGTGCTGTCCTATTGTGCCCTCCGTGTCGTGCAAGCATGAGGGATTCCCGCTATAGGGTGTTCCAATATGTTCATGATTCGCTTATAGTGGGTTGCTTGAGTGACAGAAGCATAAACCCGAGTAAGGGGGTTGTGGCGTATGGGATAAAGGGGACTTGATGCTTTAATGCTATGGTTGGATTTTACCTTAATGATCTTTAGTAGTTGCGGATGCTTGCTAGAGTTCGAATCATAAGTGCATATGATCCAAGAAGAGAAAGTATGTTAGCTTATGTCTCTCCCTCATATGAAATTGCAATGACGACTACCGGTCTTGTTAAGAATTGCCTAGGATAATTCCGCACACCGATCCATCATTATTCCACACTCGCTATTTATATTATTTAGTAATATATTCTAACTTTATGATAACAGCAACTACTTTTATATTTTATCTCTCTGATATCATGCAAAGTTATCCTCTTCATACCCACAACGTAGTTTTATTTCTCGTATCTAGTTGGAAGCAAACGTTCGGTGTACGTAGAGTCGTATCAGTGGCAGATAGGACTTGAGAGAATATTCATCTTAGCTTTAGCTCCTTGTGGGTTCGACACTCCATACTTATCACTTCCACCTTGGGAAATTGCTACAATGATTCCTTGCACTTGGGGATTATCAAGCTCTTTTCTGGCGCCGTTGTCGGGGAGCAATAGCGTGGGGTTGATATTCTTGTGTGTGCTTGTTTGCTTCCTTCGCTAAGTAGATTTGTTTTTACTTTTTGTTTCTGTTTAGTTGTGGGTGAAACATACAAAAAAATTAAAAATGAAAATACAAAAAAAATTACTTGCCTCTCATGCCTAAAAAGTTTTTTCAAAAAGAGAAGTGATTGGAAAGTTATGCATTGAAGAAGTGAGGGTCGACCTTGAGCACTTGTGTTCATGCTCACGGAAACAATGTAGAATTTTTCATGGAAGTTTCTCTGTAAATAATTACCCCCTTGCTTTTATCCATTGTATTATAAAATTATTGTGCCAAGCTTTGGTTTTAGGATGATTAGATTGCTTGTTTACTATGTGCAGAACAAAAACAGAAACTTTGGCTGCAGCGCATGATTTTACATTTTTTACTGGAAAGTCAAATAGGTCTGAATCTTTTTGAACATTACTTCTATACAAAATTTTCAAATTTTCATATTTATTTCATAATTGTTTGACTTACATAAGTTTTCTAAACTTCCATATTACTACAGACTGTCCTGTTTTTGACAGATTCTGTTTATCGCGTGTTATTTGCTTATTTTGATGAATCTATGGCTAGTATCGGGGGGTATGAACCATAGAGAAGTTGGAATAAAGTAGGTTTAACACCAATATAAATAAATAATGAGTTCATTACAGTACCTCAAAGTGGTATTTTGCTTTATTACACTAACAGATCTCACAAAGTTTTTGTTAAGTTTTTTTTGGATGAAGTGGTCAAAGAATGAGGAGTTGCCGATGTGAGAAGAATAAAGAGAGGCAAGAGCTCAATCTTGGGGATGCCCAAGGCACACCAAGTAATATTTCAAATCTCAAGCATCTAAGCTTGGGGATCACTAGTGCAGAACCGGGCAATAGCACCGGTTCGTAAGGCCCTTTAGTGCCGGTTCCGTAACCGGCACTAAAGTGTGGGCACTAAAGGCCCCCCCCCCTTTAGTACCGGTTCAGCACGAACCGGTGCTAAAGGGAAACCACGTGGCACGAGCCAGCTCCAGGGGCCTGGAGCCCTTTAGTACCGGTTGGTAAGACCAACCGGTACTATAAGGTTTGGGGGGGTTTTAGTTTTATGATTTCTTTTTCATTTAATTTTGTGTTTCCATTTTAATTCTTTTTCGTTTGCTGGTATTTTACGATACTACACA